>NW_019943375.1:33033-56415 GCF_002910315.2 Salvelinus sp. IW2-2015 | reverse complement strand
ACATCTCCAACCAACACTATGAGAACATTAACATGTTTACATCCCAACAACACTATGAGAACATTAACATGTTTACATCCAACAACACTATGAGAACATTAACATGTTTACATTCCCAACAACACTATGAGAACATTAACATGTTTACATCTCCAACAACACTATGAGAACATTAACATGTTTACATCTCCAACACCACTATGAGAACATTAACATGTTTACATCCCAACAACACTATGAGAACATTAACATGTTTACATCTCCAACAACACTATGAGAACATTAACATGTTTACATCTCCAACACCACTATGAGAACATTAACATGTTTACATCCAACAACACTATTGAGAACATTAACATGTTTACATCTCCAACAACACTATGAGAACATTAACATGTTTACATCTCCAACACACTATGAGAACAGTTACATGTTTTACATCCCAACAACACTATGAGAACAGAAACATGTTTACATCTCCAACAACACTATGAGAACATTAACATGTTTACATCTCCAACACCACTATGAGAACATTAACATGTTTACATCCCAACAACCACTATGAGAACAGTAACATGTTTACATCTCCAACACCACTATGAAACAGTAACATGTTACATCCCAACAACACAGATAGAACTAACATGTTTACATCTCCAACCACCACTATGAGAGACATTAACATGTTTACATCTCCAACAACACTATGAGAACAGTAACATGTTTACATCCCAACAACACTATGAGAACAGTAACATGTTTACATCTCCAACAACACTATGAGGACATTAACATGTTTACATCCCCAACAACACTATGAGAACATTAACATGTTTTACATCTCCAAACACACTATGAGAACAGTAACATGTTTACATCCCAACAAACACTATGAGAACAGTAACATGTTATACTCCCCAACAACACTATGAGAACAGATAACATGTTTACATCTCCAACACCACTATGAGGACATTAAACATGTTTACATCCCCAACAACACTATGAGAACATTAACATGTTACATCCCCAACAACACTATGAGGACATTAACATGTTTACATCTCCAACAACACTATGAGAACATTAACATGTTTACATCCCAACAACACTATGAGAACATAACATGTTACATCCCAACAACACTATGAGACATAACATGTTTACATCCCAACAACACTATGAGAACATTAACATGTTTACATCCCCAACAACACTATGAGAACATTAACATGTTTACATCTCCAACAACACTATGAGAACATTAACATGTTTACATCTCCAACAACACTATGAGAACATTAACATGTTTACATCCCCAACAACACTATGAGAACAGTAAACATGTTTACATCCCAACAACACTATGAGAAACAGTAACATGTTTACATCTCCAACACCACTATGAGGACATTAACATGTTTACATCCCACAACAGCACTATTGAAAACAGTAACATGTTTACATCCCCAACAACACTATGAGAACATTAACAGGTCTACATCCAACATGGCTCTGGATGCTAAATGACTCTATAAACAGACCCATAATACATTTACATTTGAGTCATTCAGCAGACACTCTTATCCAGAGAGACATACAGTTAGTACAGTCATCTTATGATAGCTAGGTGAGACAACCACATCACAGTCATAGCAAGTACATTTTTTCCTCAATAAAGAAGATATCAGCAGTCAGAGCTAGTAAGGGGGTCAATTGTGAGTGTTAGTTCATGAAAGAGGGTGTGAGGGGGGTGCTGTGGGATTATTTAAGATACTATTTGATGAGGTAGAGTTTCAGATGTTTTGGAAGATGGGCAGAGACTGCTGTGATGAAAAGGTCATTCCTCTATAAAATACACCTATAAAAGGCTGTGATGAGGTCATTCCTCTATAAAATACACCTGTAAAATGCTGTGATGAGGTCATTCCTCTATAAAATACACCTATAAAATGCTGTGATGAGAAGGTCATTCCTCTATAAAATACACCTGTAAAAGGCTGTGATGAGGTCATTCCTCTATAAAATACACCTGTAAAATGCTGTGATGAGAAGGTCATTCCCCTATAAAATACACCTGTAAAATGCTGTGATGAGAGGGACATTCTGAACCAATGTATATGTGTCAATCACTATGGTTAATGTTTATAAAATAATTACAATGAAATCAAACCTCCTCCATTTGACCTGTGTGTGGAATTGATAGATGATGTGTCTACACTAGATGAATGGTGTTGGCTGTCTCACTTGGCCTTTGGCATGTCTAACATGTAGATCTCTCCAAACTTTTATCCCAGAAGTGTGGGATTACTTAGCAATTAATAACCCATGCATCACGTGGGAAACATACTGTTGAATGTGATAAAACGTGTAGCCACAACAAGATGTCTCACCGCATGTTGTGCGGCACATTTCTCTCCAGCAGTTCTCCTGAACACAGTCGTGTTTGTTCCGTTCTACAGTGTGGTTTCCTCACCAGTCCGTTGGTGTAAAGTGGGTTGTTCACTCAGCAGGAGAAAAATAGAGCGAGAGAGGGAGGGATGGAGGGAAAGTATACAGCTTTCCTTTCTCCCTCTTCTCTCACCCCCATCCCCACGTTTTGTTTTGGCCCAGTTTTTGAAGACTTGCCTTTTTAGTGGCTGGTCAGCAGAGAGCCTTTGACAGATAGAGCAGGCCGACGTGCAGAAAGGGCCTGTGGTGACTGGGATGAGGAGGCAGCATTGTGTCGCCTCAACAGGGTGAGGAGGGGAGGGGATATTACTGAAGGACTGAGGGATGGAGGGGAGTGGAGGGGGAGGTGGTACACAAAGGCTGCCCCAGGGTGTGGAAGGAAGGGGGACGGAGGGGTGGGAGGTTGAGGGGGACGAGGACGGAGCAGTCTCACATGTACATGACAGTAGCTCAGGGACTGTTCTTGGTCTGACTCTCCTTGTTCACAGTGTACAGTACGTTGTTTCCCCACAGCCTCATGGACAATGTGCTGAGTAGAGACTCCATGGTAACAGCAGGGTTAGTTATTTTTAGTTGTTTGAAGGTGGCCATATGGTAGCAGAGGAGACTGGTATTAGAACTGCTGAGTAAATGGGAGAAAGGCTGGGTCTGTGGTGGTGGTCTGGCCAGGCAGCCCAACCCCGGTGGATCTAAATTCTGCCTGCTCAGGTACCAACTCCCTGAAGTCCAACCAACCCATGCAGCTTTTGTTGTGATGAAGAAGCTGTGCTACCATGGGGTGATGTGCCCTAAAGAAACCTCAGACCTCCTTCTCTTTCATTTCCTTCACTGGGGAGACTGAAAGATGGCATTGATGGAAGCCTTTCTCTCTCTTTCTCCACTTCTCCCCCCTGAGATCAGCCTGCCTCCTGCCTTGGTGACCATTCTCCTGCCCCCTCACTGGATGGCTTGGATACACTTTTGAAATGCTAAAACTTCTCTTTGGTTATGTCTGTCAGGGAAAAACACCAGAAAGAGATTGAGTAGAAGAGATTAAATTAGCAGTAAAAAGAGAGGCCACTAATTACTTGATTTATACTCATGGACCCCCTCCCCCTTACCAACTTGCCTTCTCAGACCATCCTCCATTGAGCCTTCTCCAACCTTTAAATGCATTTTCTTTATCTAATTTGTCTATTAAAGGGCTCCAGCTTATCTTCCTCTACTTCCTGATGGGATGTTATTGAGTAGACAGCCTACTTTTATAGTGCATATCTGTGTCACCAGTTCAACTCCAACTTTTCCCAAGCAGTTCCCTGGGAGCTTATTCTGTCGACAGAGAGAGAGAGAGAGAAAGAGAGAGAGAGAGTAGCTAGAAAGCATTATTAACCACAAGGTGACCTTGAAATGTACCACTACAGACCTGCTATTGGACGAGCTCCCACCTTACAGCAGTAACCATGGTGATGACACATCAAACAAATGGGTGAATTCAAACATGTAAGCCTAAGCATCTTGAACATTATTTTTGAATAAAAGGGCTAAGATAACGTCCAATGCTAAATCACACTGTTATCTCTGCTCAGAGCAGCAGACAGACACATAACCGTTCACGTCTCCAGCCACAGGCAGCAGCCTGATACATTTACCCCATTACAGCTTTAGGATTTACACATTTTCAAAGAGTTTTTATTTTACTGCATCTTCCACTATTTACTCCCTCTGAAAGGCTGTGATGCTGGTTATCACTCATCACTGTCACCCCACCCAGTCTCCTTGAGCTGCGCTAGGACAGCCTCCCCTCTGCACACTGAGCCCAGAGCTGCAGATATCAAAGCCCTAATTGAATAATGATTCAGCAGTTGGTGGCAACGAGCCAGGTACTTCATGCCTTAAGCACTAAATTGCTTTTACGCTCTGTTTTTGTGTGTGTAGCGTATCTGAACTAGCTTGGCTCAATATAGGAAATGTGTAGCTGTTCTAGAATCTTTCATCCCCTGCTGTAGATTTGGCCTCTGGTAGCTACGTTAGACTAAGCAGAGCTTCTGGCCCAGCAGGGCTACAATATAACTATTCTGTCCTAGATCCCAGCATGGCTCCAGTATAACTATTCTGTCCTAGATCCCAGCATGGCTCCAGTATAACTATTCTGTCCTAGATCCCAGCATGGCTCCAGTATAACTGTAACCACTATCAGTGAGGGTTGGAATTTAAATCTACAGGAGCGTAGCTCTCCGGGAACAGATATGGAGTTTAAACCTACAGGAGGGTAGCTCTCCAGAAACAGGGATGGAGTTTAAACCTACAGGAGGGTAGCTCTCCAGAAACAGGGATGGAGTTTAAACCTACAGGAGGGTAACTCTCCAGAAACAGGGTTGGAGTTTAAACCTACAGGAGGGTAGCTCTCCAGGAACAGGGTTGGAGTTTAAACCTACATGAGGGTAGCTCTCCAGGAACAGGGTTGGAGTTTAAACCTACATGAGGGTAGCTCTCCGGGAACAGGGATGGAGCCTCTTTATGTAGAGCATGTTAGAATGGGGTCCGGCCAGAGGAAAGATCAGCTAAATATCATTGGAACAGAGAGGACACGCCCTCTGGGACGTATTAAAATGTATGAAACAATTGTAAAGGGTTTAGCCAGGGGTACGCTAATGACAATAATTCATCTCTGTTAATTTGTAACGTTACATTGCTGTGTTCTTGCGCAGATCTCTCTCCCCCCACCCCTCCACTCTCTCCCCCACCCCTCCACTCACTCCCCCCACCCCTCCACTCTCTCCCCCACCCCTCCACTCTCTCCCCCCACCCCTCCACTCTCTCCCTCCACCCCTCCACTCCTGTCTCTTATACACATCTAGATGTGTATAAGAGACAGCCCCCAGTCCAGGCCCCAGACAGACAGACAGACAGAACTACTAGTCACCCCTCCACTCTCTCCCCTGTCTCTTATACACATCTAGATGTGTATAAGAGACAGCTCTCTCCCTGAGTCCAGGCCCCAGACAGACAGACAGAACTACTAGTCACCCCTCCACTCTCTCCCTGAGTCCAGGCCCCAGACAGACAGACAGACAGAACTACTAGTCACCCCTCCACTCTCTCCCCCCACCCCTCCACTCTCTCCCCCCACCCTCCACCCTCCCCCCCCCCCCCCCACAACTTCCCTCCCCCCCCCCCGCCCCCACCCCCCCCTCATTTTCACACTCCCCCCCCCCCGAATAATAGTAGAGAGAATTTTTTATTTCAGCGTTTATTTCTTTCATCACATTCCCAGTGGGTCAGAAGTTTACATACAATCAATTAGTATTTGGTAGTATTGCCTTTAAATTGAATTTTGGCCCATTCCTCCTGACAGAGCTGGTGTAACTGAGTCAGGCTTGTAGGCCTCCTTGCTCGCACACGCTTTTTCAGTTCTACCCACACATTTTCTATGGGATTGAGGTCAGGGCTTTGTGATGGCCACTCCAATACCTTGACTTTGTTGTCCTTAATCCATTTTGCCACAACTTTGTAAGTATGCTTGGGGTCATTGTCCATTTGGAAGACCCATTTGCGACCAAGCTTTAACTTCCTGACTGATGTCTTCATCAGTTGCTTCAATATATCCACATCATTTTTTTCCTCATGATGCCATCTATTTTGTGAAGTGCACCAGTCCCTCCTGCAGCAAAGCACCCCCACAACATGATGCTGCCACCCCCGGGCTTCACAATTGGGATGGTGTTCTTCGGCTTGCAAGGCTCCCCCTTTTTCCACCAAAAATAACGATGGTCATTATGGCCAAACAGTTCTAGTTTTGTTTCATCAGACCAGAGGACATTTCTCCAAAAATAACGATCTTTTTCCCCATGTGCAGTTGCAAACTGTAGTCTGGCTTTTTTATGGCGGTTTTGGAGCAGTGACTTCTTCCTTGCTGAGCGGCCTTTCAGGTTATGTGGATATAGGACTCGTTATACTGTGGATATAGATACTTTGTACCTGTTTCCTCCAGCATCTTCACAAGGTCATTTGCTGTTGTTCTGGGATTGATTTGCACTTTTCGCACCAAAGTACGTTCATCTCTAGGAGACAGAACGCGTCTTCTTCCTGAGCGGTATGGCGGCTGCGTGGTCCCATGGTGTTTATACTTGTGTACTATTGTTTGTACAGATGAACGTGTTACCTTCAGGCTGGATGAACCAGACTTGTGGAGGTCTACACTTTTTTTTCTGAGTTCTTGGCTGATTTCTTTTGATTGTCCCATGATGTCACGCAAAGAGGCACTGAGTTTGAAGGTAGGCCTTGAAATACATCCACAGGTACACCTCCAATTGACTCAAATGATGTAAATTAGCCCAACGGAAGCTTCTAAAGCCATGACATCATTTTCTGGAATTTTCCAAGCTGTTTAAAGGCACAGTCAGCTTAGTGTATGTAAACTTCTGACCCACTGGAATTGTGATGCAGTGAATTATATGAAATAATCTGTCTGTAAACATCAAAAATGACTTGTGTCATGCACAAAGTAGATGTACTAACCGACTTGCCAAAACTATAGTTTGTTAACAAGAAATTTGTGTAGTGGTTGAAAAACGAGTTTCAGTGACTCCAACTTAAGTGTATGTTAACTTCCGACTTCAACTGTACATGATAGGTCATTTTCCCATATGTAGCCTGTTGGCTGCATACGGGATAGCTGGACAGGACTGGATAGTTAGTATAGTGGTTGTTATAAAGTCGACTGGTTCAGGAGCAGTCAGTCATCAGGAAAAGGACATGTATTTTTAATGCCGGACTAGGCACACTCTGACTGCTGCGGATGTCTAAAAAAGGCCTCTTGGCAGAATTTCCCCGTCATTAATTCGGACCAAATATTTACGGTGCATCACAAGGCAAGCCTTACGTCCTGGTTTAGTTTTTCCAGACAAGGTTTTTTTGTGTTTTGGGGTGTTTTTTTATTCCCCTCTGCTGGACTCTGGCCATGCCCCACTCAACAGACCCATACTGGTGTGTCTGAGACTTTGCCACAGGAGTTGTGGTTCCTCAGAGACTCTTACTACCGAGCCACATTTAGTTACCATAAATAATACCCACATCTCCATTCCACCATATACAAACGCACGCCCACGTCGCCCACACACATGCTCACCCTCACACTATCACACTGTTATCCTATTGTGCTAAGTTTTTACACCTTAAAACCTCTTGGCATCAACGGAGATGTGATTCTTCACTCAGACAGTACCGTTGAACCCTTGACCAAACGCTGTCGCTGAAATTCCTCCTCAACACCCAGCTGTCCAGAGATTTGTTTCAGAATGTGTTTGGCTGAACATTTCGAATAGCTAGGAGCTGTTAAGGTCACCAGCTCAGCAGACAAATAGTGAAACGTAACACGGCTCTAAACAGTTGAACGTATCTGTCTCTGCCATCTCCTAAATAACATTTAAAAAGAATGAGGTGTTTTCTGCCTGTGTCCTGCCTCCCTGACTCTCTGGCAGCCCTTCAGAGCTTTCTCTTGTTCTTGGCTCTCTGCCCAAGTGCCATACTCTCTGTGGCGGGGCTGTGCCAGTTAAGTGTACTGGTCATTCCTGTCCCCCTCCTCTCCTCCTCACCTCTCCCTCCCCTCCCCCTCATGTCCCCTCAGACCCCCCCAGAAATACTGCAGTGAGGGAGGCATGTGTGTGACCTTGGGAAGAGAGACAGCACCACTACTGTAAGAGAGCGATATAGCATAACCTGAACCCGCTACTGTACTCTACCGTATTATCTAGCAGTTAAGAGCGTTGGGCCAGTAACCGAAAGGTCATTGGTTCAAATCTTTGAGCTGACTAGGTAAAAAATCTGTTGAGGTGCGCTTGAGCAAGGCACTTAACCCTAATTGCTCATGTAAGTTGCTATGGATAGCGTCTGCTAAATTACTAAAATGTATAATTTAAAAAAAATAAGCCATCTTCACTTTTACAGTGAGCTCACATAGCCAATGGCTAGAAACTACCGGGTGTAATTTGCTGATCTCTAAAATAATGTTTAGTTCTTGTCCATTTGTTAAAACAGTCCTACGAATGTTCCTTTAGGGAATATTCTTTCTCTATCTACCAGTACATGAGATCAGAATTCAGTGAAGAGAGCATTACCGTTTCCATCCCCCGGTTGGGAAGTAAATGTCCCAACATATTCAATGACCCTGTGGAACGTCTCCTGACTCTCTGGCCACGCTGCTTTGATGAATCATTGACATTACACTGGTCAAACATCATAACCATGGTCTGTGTCACAAAACAAACACAAGAGGTAATTGCTTTTATTCTCTCGTCCTGCACTTCCCCGAATCCCAGAGGAGTTAGGTCTGACTGTAGTACTGGGGTTTTGTTCAGTCATAGAGGAGTTAGGTCTGACTGTAGTACTTGGGGTTTTGTTCAGTCATAGAGGAGTTTAGGTCTGACTGTGGTACTGGGGTTTTGTTCAGTCATAGAGGAGTTAGGTCTGACTGTAGTACTGGGGTTTTGTTCAGTCATAGAGGAGTTAGGTCTGACTGTAGTACTGGGGTTTTGTTCAGTCATAGAGGAGTTAGGTCTGACTGTAGTACTGGGGTTCTGTTCAGTCATAGAGGAGTTAGGTCTGACTGTAGTATGGGGTTCTGTTCAGTCATAGAGGAGTTAGGTCTGACTGTAGTACTGGGGTTCTGTTCAGTATAGAGGAGTTAGGTCTGACTGTAATACTGGGGTTCTGTTCAGTCATAGAGGAGTTTAGGTCTGACTGTAATACTGGGGTTCTGTTCAGTCATAGAGGAGTTAGGTCTGACTGTAGTACTGGGGTTTTGGTTCAGTCATAGAGGATTTAGTCTGTTCAGTCATAGAGGAGTTAGGTCTGACTGTAGTACTGGGGTTTTGTTCAGTCATAGAGGAGTTAGGTCTGACTGCAGTACTGGGGTTTTTTGTTCAGTCATAGAGGAGTTAGGTCTGACTGTAATACTGGGGTTCTGGTTCAGTCATGAGAGGAGTTTAGGTCTGACTGTAGTACTGGGGTTTTGTTCAGTCATAGGGAGTTAGGTCTGACTGTAGTACTGGGGTTCTGTTCAGTCATAGAGGAGTTAGGTCTGACTGTAAATACTGGGTTCGTGTTCAGTCATAGAGGAGTTAGGTCTGACTGTAGTACTGGGGTTCTGTTCAGTCATAGAGGAGTTAGGTCTGACTGTACTCTGTTGTAATTACAGCTCCTCTGCTCCTCTGCACCTGTCTCTGCTGAGTGAATGACGTGCATGGCTCCTATAGCTCCTATGTCCTGCATTAGCTGGTCTCCCCTTGGCTGTTTTCTCTTTCTTCCACCTGCTCCAATCAGAGTTGTTATAATTACACATGTAAATGCGGAGTTTGGGAGCTTGTTGTCAGACGGCCAAAGATGGTTGGAGAGAGTGACAGCTCTTCTGTCTCCACACCCAGTAGTCTGAACGTCCCTCCCATCTATGCTGCTTCCGCTAACAAGGATCTCATATTAGTCCGTCCCTTAAACATGTCCCCCTTGTTTCAGGGAATGGATATAGCTAATAACGAAGAAGAACTGTAATTTTCCTCAAGGAATCAGATGTGCCCTCGTGGCCCTTTGTGGGCTTTGACAGGTTTAATGTGTTTCTAATGACATATGCCGGGGCAACTTGGCATGGGGGACAGGAGAGATACAACTCATCCTGAATTGTGTCCCTTGGGCCTCCGCTGAAAATTCATTGATTTCTTCTTTTCACATCTCAACACTGTTGTACAGCTGACAACTTTATCAACCTCACAATTGGAGAAAGCGTTAAAGGCTTTCTCCTTTGGGAAACACCTCACTTGTTTGTCCATGGTGTTTACTCACATCTAGTGATGCACTTGAGAAAATTGCAATTAGTAGGAAAACCATTTAAAATAATTGAAAGGTTAATTTGATTTAACTGTTATTGATAAATGAGCCAAATGTTAGCGTGTCATCTTCCCTACTCCTCTCCCTGACTTACCACGAGCCATATCACCCCCTCACCCTCACCTCCATGTGGTTATGCTGCCTGCTATCTTTCATCTGGATCGGCCCTGTGTGGAAAAAGCCTGGAGCCAGAGGGGGAAATACTACTGCCATTGTTTTATCTCCAGACGGGGCCCCAGCGCAGGATGGATCCCAGCCTCCCAGAGGAGCACTCTCCTGGGCCGCCTCACTCCCGACCTGGCCTCTATCGCCAGGGGAGCTCCAGGGATGGCTTTACCAGCTGACAGAGTGAGGAGCTGGGGCTGGTGCTCCCGGCCTGAGGGCCTCCTCTGGGTCCTCTCCTGATGAGTGATAGGGATTATGCCAGCACCCCGCAGCCTCTACTGGCACCCTACGACCCCCCCTGCTGAGAACTAGCTAGGCCAGCTTGGTTTGATTGCAGCATCATCAGATCTGTGACCTGGATGTCTCACATCCAGACAGGCATCACATCATTGTGCCGAAAGGCTAAGGCCTTGATAATAATGTGATGACCATGAATTTTATTGTAACGCTTCGCTACTATGAATAAGAGACGTACGTGTCAAATTGCAGGAGAAGTCATTTTAACCCCTGTAAACACACAGCACACACTAGTCTCTGTCATAGCAACTACCCAACACACCAACCAAAGGAGCTAGATTTCTAGAGGGTTCATTTGGGGCGATAGTAGTGTTGACTTTCAGCTGTGTGTTTAAACCCTGAGGTAGGATTTTTTCTTCAATAAAAGTGGCAGTAATGTTTAACGGTGGCTGCATTTTTCGATCGGTAAGTGATACCTCTTTTTAAGTGCTACAGTTGTATCACCACAGTAATGGTAGCCCACTCTGTTTGGTAAACTGAGACAAAGGCAGCAGGAAGAAAAGAGACCATAAAGACATCAATCCCACTCTCCTCCTCCTCCCCACCAGCCTCCCTATACACACTCACACAGGGAGCCTTAATCCTGGCTCTCAGCAGTGTAAGCGATAGCCTTGTGTAACATTAAAAACAGGCCCCTGATCTGATGCAACTGGCAGAGTCATTCACACTGTGCATTCCAGGGTGGGATCCTAGCAACGGAACGCTATTAAGATTCTGTTTCACCTTCCTGACTGTGTTGTCACCTAATCTGCAGGGCACAGAGAACCTGGCCTGTCTTTTCCCCCTTATTACTCCCTCTCTATCAGCCTAGGAATGTATCACGCACTCTTTAATCTGGTTAGCTTCACAAATCAATAGCTCGGTTTCCATTGAATTGGCAACAGATTTAATGCACATTTGCAAAAATCCGCATAAAGAAATATATCCACATTTTCACATCAGTGGTGTGTTTCCTCCAAACGGGCATGGTGCAGATAAAAATCAGTGTGTGATGACGTAGTGCACACCCTGAAAAATGTTTTGCTAGTTTTCATGTACTGAATAAAAATCTCATTGTATTTCCATCCCATTTTCACCTCTACCCATAGTTCTGTCTCAATAACTGTTGCCCTAAATAGCAGATGTGCCTCCTCTGGCCTTGGCACGTGTTCTCCAGACAACAGCAGATACAGTGCAGGTCGGCTGGTCTATATGATGACATTATTATGGATAAGAGTGAGAATATTTGTATTTGTCAAACAGCTGTCAAGCATCGATCATCATGTCACCTGAATAAGACTCTCGATATGTATTGTAAAGGAGCATCAAGCTCATCACCGTTCACTTTCACCACCCTGTGAAGTTCATCACCGTTCACTTTCACCACCCTGTGAAGTTCATCACCGTTCACTTTCACCACCCTGTGAAGTTCATCACCGTTCACTTTCACCACCCTGTGAAGTTCATCACCGTTCACTTTCACCACCCTGTGAAGTTCATCATAACTTATTTCATCTGTAGCCTAATAAACTGCATGCTGTCCAGAGTCGTAGTGGGAGAACCACACGACATATCATCGCGTGACTCCAAGTTTACTTTGATATGATGGTTATTATATCAATATTTCCACATAAAGGCGTTTCTACTGCCTTTTCTCGAATAAAAGATCCCACCATGTCGAACAAACAAATGATCTGTTTATAAACATTTATAAAATGATAACGGAACGTCCTGTTTCCATCACAGCTGTCATGATTTTATACGGTATGACTTCACTCACATAAGAACTGTGGATGGAAACATGGTACTCTTCATGTTCTCTTCATAACTCCTGCTTCTCTGCTCGTTGAAAGCTATTCCTATAGAGACGGTGTGCCAATGTACATGCTGTCATTGGCTGGTGTGGCGTGGGCACAGTGGGTAGTGGGCACAGTGGGTAGTGGGCAGGGGCATGTCTCCCAGTCTCCTCCTGGCCACCCCAGGGCCACGGCCCTGCTGTTATCTCAGCCGCAAATCCCCCTAATCACAAATGAATGGTCTGGCTGATAGGGTGAGCCCCACCAAGCTCTGCCTTGCGCTGCCTGCCTTATCTCAAAGCCATAGCCCATATCACACTACAGCTCTGCAGCTCTGCACTGCTGGAGGTCTGGAGGGACAGGCTCAGATTCTATAACAACATGGCCAACTCTCCAACTTCACTTTTTATGGTCTGATTGACCTTGTTTAAAGGGTAATGACACACACCTCACTGGGTCATTAGGTTCTGAGGTGAAATTAGTTAGGATGAAGTCACATGTTAAGGTCACTGCATTATCATATTTAGCTAGAGGCACAAACATGTCTGTCATTGTCCCAATCTGGCCCAGAGGACAAACGGCAGTGACAACAGATCTAAATGTGCCTATGTTGCTTCACTGTCCCTCTGCATCCTGTAAGGTCTCTGGAGGAGAGGGCAGGCAGGCAGGCAGGCAGGCAGGCAGGCAGGCAGGCAGGCAGGCAGGCAGGCACTCTTCCTCAGTCACAGCCAAGGCAGCAGCAGTGAAAACGAGAGTGAAGTGAAAGTCATATTTCCATTTGAAGTTAAGGAAGTCACTGGAGCTGAACTTATGTAGGATCTTAATTTGATCACTCTTTTGTTGCTGGTCATTTTCCTGTGCCGCAGGAAAATGTAGATGAGCTTTGTGATTTATTCAGTATTGCACGTTTCCTGTAGCCCACTTTTGTCCAGCTATTAGTCTAACCACTGATCAAGCAACATTATGAATTAAACGTTGAAATCCTGTTGCTGCAGGATTATTTTGCTACGACAATTCTGGTCAAATTAAGATTTTACACATGTAGCTGCTGGGTGATAATTTTTTTTGTCTGTCTGTCTCGTAGTCATGCCGAGCATGAGCTGCTCTCATGCGTCTTCTCTCTCTGACTCTATGGACTCCTGATCGAAGTCAGATAATCTCGAGAGGGAGAAAAATCTCGGACTGCTCACTACTCTGAACCTCTCTCTGACTCCGAGCTGAGACGATTCCTCGACTGAGATCTCTCTCTCTGCTGGCTACTTCGAGGTCCTGGATCCTCACGACGAGGACGACAGCTCGATCTCTCCTTCGAGTTCCTCTCTCTTTCCCTCTTGTCGTCTCTCTCTACTCTTCTCTCTCTCCTTCTCTTCTCGATCGCTTACTCTCTCTCTCGTGCATCTCATGCGATCTACATCGATCTACTCTTCTCTCTCGCGGTAAGAGTCGTATTTTCGAACGTGAACTTTTCGCTTGATTTGGGTGAGTAAGAAATGTAGCGTAGTGAAGGTAGAGGTGAGGTGGAAATATTTTTTTATTACAAAAACCCCATTACCTAGTGACCTGCTTGTTGAAGGACTGTTGTCTTATTCACACAGCACCTAGTCCCAGTGACTGTAGTCACCACATGGACTTGTTTTGACTGTCTCCATCATCGTTGCCATCAGGATATCTCTATATTGCATGACAGTAATCAGACAACCAGTAGGTGTGTGGCTTAAAAGAAACTGCTAAAGAAAACTAAAATAATGCTTGTTGTCTGTCAGATTATTTCAAATCATCAATGCGTCAGATCAGGTCCAAGCCCAACTATAGGAACTGAATAATATGCAAACCGTTTACTAGTTTGGTAATAATTCCAGTTGAGTTGGCCTACCTGGGATTAGATGAAAGGAAGCAGCAGATCAGAGTTTCCCCACTGCTCTGAAAGTGACTGGGTGAGTGAGGGAGCAGATAGAGCAACCCCAAACCTGAAAAGTCTACAGACAGATCTCCATGGAGTACATCAAGACTACTGGTGCAGCCAGAGAGGGTAGTAAGGAAGGGTCTGTTAGAAGTGTGGCATGTTAGATCAGAGGTTCAGACTGCTCTCTTCTCTGGGTAGATCTGTAACCAGTTATGGTGGTTGATGGTGTTTGTTCATTACTAACAGGTTTTTAGAAGTTAAGAGGAGATCATCACAGAGATTGTAGCTTTTTTACATTACTCCATAGTAGCCACCAGCCCAGCTCCTCCAAGCTCATCTCTAGGAATGTGTTTAATGTGTGTGTGTTTAATGTGTGTGTTGTGGGTGTGCACTAGTACGTGACGGGTGTGTGTTGTGTGTGTGTGTGAAAGGAGACAAAAAGTATGTGGAACTTTGGAATTTCCTGGATTTCTGCATAATTGGTTCATAACATTGATCTGTCTTCAATCTAAGTTCACAACAATAGACACAGTTGTTTAACAATAACACAACAATTATAATTGTCATGTCTTTATTGAAGAACACGTGTAAACATTCACATTGCAGGTTGAAAAAGTTACAGTTGAAGTTCAGAAGTTTCATTACACTTGGGTTGAGTATTGAACTCGTTTTTTCAACCACTCCACACATTTCTGTGTAACAACTTAGTTTTTTTTTTTTTGTTTTGTTTTTGGTTTTTTTTTGTGGGTTACATTCTTTATTTTTGGTGGTTTCTATTTTATTTGGCAAGTCGGTTAGGACATCTGTGTGCATGACACGAGGTATTTCCCAACATTGTTTAACAAACAGATTATTTCACTTAATTACAATTTCTAGTGGGGTCAGGAAGTGTACATCACTTAAATTAACAGCTTGTAAAAATTCCAGAAAAATGATGTTCCATGGCTTAGAAAGCTTCTGATGGCTAATTACTCTTTAGTCAATTGGAGGTGTACCTGTGGAGTATTTTCAAGGCCTACCTTCAAACTCAGTGCCTCTTTCGCTGACATCATGGAATCAAAAGAAAATCAATCATCAAGAGACTCAGAAAAAAACAGTGTGACCTCTACAAGTCTGTGTTGACAAATCCAAGACGCTGAAGGTAACCACGTTTATCTGTACTAAACAATATACACAAGTAAAACACCATGGGACCACGCGCCGCATACCGACTCAGAAGAGACGCCTTCTGTCCCCTAGAGCATGAACGTACTTTCAAAACAGTGCCATATCAGAAAAGCTGATAAATGCTGGAAAAGCCAAAATCATATCACATTAACGTCTTTATCAAACAAGGCTCTCAGCAAGGGAGTCCTGCTCAAAACCGATTAAAGCAGATCATTGACTGCGATGGGAAAAAGATCTATTTTGGTAGCAAATGTCTCGTTGATGACAAACTGAGTATGCCAGTAATACACGTATTGTGGCATATTAAGGCAAGCCTTGCAAGGCTCAAGAACACGATTCCAATTGGAAGCCCGTGGTCAAACCGCATCATAAAAGTCGCTGGCGGTTGCTTTGACTCAAAGGGACTTGGTGCACTTCACAAAAATAGATGGCATCATGAGGAAAAACATGATTGTGGTATATTGAGCAAATACTGACAGACATCAGTCAGGAAGTTAAGCTTGGTCGCAAATGGCTCTTCCAAATGGACACATGACCCCAAGCATTACTTACAAAGTTGTGGCAAAATTGGTAAGGACAACAAAGTCAAAGTATGGAGTGGATCATCAAAGTCCTGACCTCAATACTATAAGAAAATGTGTGGGAGAACTGAAAAAAGCGATGTGCGAGCAAGGAGGCCTACAATTCCTGACTCAGTTACACAGCTCTGTCAGAGGATGGGCAATTCCCAATTGTATTGGAGGGACCAAACATTGACCAATTAAACAATTTAAACAGCACAAATACTTAATTGAGTGTATGTAAACTTCTGACCCACTGGGAATTGCGATGAAAGGAATAAACGCTGAAATTAAAAAATTCTTCTACTATTATTCTGACATTCAATATCTTAAAATAAAAGTGGTGATTTAACTGATCCTAAGACAGGGAATTTTTATCTAGGATTAAATGTCAGGATAATGTGAAAAAACTGAGTTTAAATTATTGGCTAAGGTTGTATGTAACTTTGACTTAACTGAATGTGAACCCTTGGATTTATACAGTTTGCCCTCTTTTGGCGCAGTAACCTCAACAAATGTTTTCTGTAGTTGTGGATTAGGACTGACAACGTCAGGAGGGAATTTGGCCATTCCCTTTACAAAACTGTTTCCAGTTCCACAATATTCTTGGGATGAAACAGTATCTCAATCGGTGAGTCAGGACTGACTGGGCCACTCCATTTTCTTCTGTTCAAGCAATTGTTGTTGATTTACTTCTGTCTTTTAGGTTGTTACCTGTTGCATCACTAACTTTTGTTGAGCTTCAATTGGTGGACAGATAGCTTACATTCTTCTGGAAAATGTCTTGATTAAAACTGGGGAATTCATTTTTCTTGTCGATGAAAGCAAAGCTGTCTTTGGTAGGCTGCCTGAGGCAGCAAGCAGCCCTAACCTGATTTCCTCTCCACCCATTATTACAGTAGTGATGGAGTGACCCGATGTCTCTCGATGGTTGAGCTTTGCTGCTAGCACTTTCCTTTCTCCACAGCACAAGTGTGTTGTATCCATCCAAACAACCAACTATCGATTATACCATCTCGCTGTCTCCATCAGTCATATCTTTGTCAGTAGCTCGCGTGGAAATCCAGGTGCACCCTAATTTGTCACTTATAGAATGCAAGCAATGTTTTTTTTTGTACGACTCATGTGGGCTTCTTCCAGGTGTGTGTCTCCTATGAGACACCATTCTTGTTTATTGTTTTCCGTATTGTAGACTTGCGGTCGACAGAAAATGTTTGCATTCTTCTGTCCAATAAGATTCTCCTGTAATCGTCTAGTGACACTAGGTATTCTTCTTAACCTCTGAGCATTCTGCGCTGTGCTTCTTTGCTCTCAGTATGCTTTTGACCAGGACAGCCATCCTAGGAAGTGATTTATATACGTTTTACCCTATGTTAACTGAGGCAGTCAGTTAAGAACAAAATCATTTATGTTCAATGATGGCCTGAGTAACAGTGGGTTACTTACTGTAAACGTGCTGAAATTTCCATCAATATAATATGACTCCAATTTCGTCTTACCTGGGCTGCTTTAGAGATACTTTTGTAACCCTTTCCGCTTTATGCAAGCAACAATTCTTATCTTAGGTCTTCTGAGATCTCTTTTTCGAGGCATTGTTACATCAGGCAATCTTCTTGTGAATAGCAAACTCATTTTGTTGAGTGTTTTATATGGGGCAGGCAGCTGTAACCAAATCTCCGATCTCTGTCTCATTGATTTGGACTCCAGAAGTTTAGCTGACTCCTGACTCATTAGCTTTTCAGACTAGGTCATTCTAGCCGTACAGTGGAGTTCATTACTTTCCCCAACCTACACTCTGAATGCTTTAATGATGTACTCAATTAGACTGGAAAATACAATTAATTTGTTGTGTTATTAGTTTAGCACGTGGCTACTCGGTGGTATTGTTCAGTTGTTGGTGCAGTGAATGTGTTATGGCAGAGAATTCTGCTGTAGTTGTGATAAATTACAAGTTCACATTACTTTCTCTCCTGCAACTCATGTATTGCTCTGTATTGTAATTTGTGTGCTATGTTTACTAACCATGGAGAAACTTTAGTTTTTTATTTGTCTTGACTCATCACTCTCGTCTCTTCTTTTGCATAACCTCATCTCCCTTTCCTCACTTCTATCCATATTTTGTTCTTTCGCTTTTTCTCTGTCTTCTCTCTAGGTGGCCCATGTCATGGGTCGCCGTGGGCAGAAACAGTCCGGGGCTCCATCTCCCATCGTAGCTGGTTAGGATGCGCTGATTTTGGAATTCAGGTTCGCCCAAGGAACCCCAGAGCGAGATGGAACAGATGTGTGTTCCACATCTCCACCAAGCAGCCCTTAACCAGACGCCAGAACCACTGAGAGGTGTGTGTGGTGTGTGATGTGTGTGTGTGTGTGGTAAGTTGTGGGGGATGCCGTATTCTGAGAAAAGCTTCGCAGTGTAAAGAAGGCTGAGAGATTGTTTTTGTAGAACATGCGCAGTAAGTGTGTGTATGCGTTATTGTGTCTTGTTGCGCTGTGTTGTGGTTCAACCTGTAATTAAATCCAAGGGTGTCACATCTGTTGAAAGCAAAGGTTACTAACCTTTATACGCGTGTGCGGTGTATGCAGTCGTGTGTGGTTGGACAGTACACTGCTCCTCACAGCATGGCCTGATCAACAGCATATAATTGAACGGCCTCAAGAGCTTTGAGAGTTTTCCTTTTCTCCTGTTGGTTTCTATATTAAAACTCCATCAGAAATCATGGATAATAAAGTATAGGAACTCCTAACACTTAAAAGAACCTTAGCTTCATACTGTCTGACTTCAATTGCACTTACAACATTCCTTAAACACCCCACATCGATAGTCACAAACGACCACTTTGTGCGATGCATAAAATAAATAAATTACCTCCAATTATAGATGCCGTTGTGGTCCTTAATGCTCTGGAAGTTACTTGTCGTTTTTAGGTTGTAAACCAGGGATCTCAACTAGAGTCAGCCGCTGGACGATATTTATTTCTGGAGCGGATAGTTGGGGGGCCGGAACATAATTACAATTTAATTTTGACTGTTCAAATTTGACCAGATATAATTATTTTGCTTAAACATAATCAGATTCACATTGACATTCTGATAGCCACCTTCTACCAGTTAAATCTGTGACTGATAGCCTCAACCCAACCTCGTGGTCAGGGATAATATGCCCTTTAGTTCACTTTGTTTAAGGTTTACCTCCTCTGTTATAAAACAAAGATGACGGAGAGGCTCCCAGCTATCGACTACAATTAATTCTGCACAGATTTTCTTTGGAGGGAAAATGGAGTAAATTATTAAATCCTCTTGCTTTACTATAAAAAAAAACAGTTTCGGCATAGCTGCCTTTCATTAGCCTTCATGCACCTTGGCGAAATAGTAGCTGGTAATAGACCTTCACCATTGGAGCTCATAGTGAGTGAACATGTAGTCTGTTTGACCAGGCTAGTTCTTGGATGGATACCCAGATGTTTGAGCTCTGCGCAGCCCACCTAGGCCACCGTAAGTGCATGTGCATGGATTAGCTTTGTGTTTACCAGTCTTGTCATATCCAAGCAGTGAAATCTGTTTGTGCAGAGCGCACTTCTTTGTCAGACTTAGGTGCAGGATGGTGTAAATTATTGGGTTCAGCATGACTTGTCCGAGTTGTTGTTTGAAGATGTAATGATGATATACTGTTGTGACAGCAGGAGGCTTTGTAAAGAGCTTTTGGAAAATCCATTTTGATGGCCAGAATGAAGCTTTGCTAACGCACGGTTACTTGAGGACGGAAGTGGGTTAGAAAATCAAAAGGTAGGGGCCTCACGAGTGTGCAGTGGTCTAAGCATACTGCATCGCACATGCTAGTCTGTGCCACTTTGAAGATCTGTTTCGAGTCCCGGGCTCGTGATCGCCGTAGAACGGAATGGTCGCCAGGTGTAACAGGGTGTTTCCGCCGTGACACCATTGGTGGACGGGTTGGTTCTTGTAGGTTAAGTGTGCGGCAATTGGTCACGAGAGGCAGTGCGGCTTGTTGAGTTGTGTTTCGGGAAGAGGAAGAGATGCAGGATCTTGACCTTCGCGTCTTTCCTGAGTCTCGTAACCAAGGCGCAGTAAGAGTGCGAAGACTCGAGATCAAGGCCCTGAATAATACCAATGCACCAATAACCACCTGATATTGGGGAGGTCGAAGAAAAATCGGAGAGTTATAAGAGATGACATAAGTGAAAAGTCATAATCGTGGAGACAGTGAAGACCGATAGAGGTATATGCATATTGAGCCAGGAGAGAAAGCGTGAGCGACATGTGACAAGCGAACTGACATTGGTGAGAGTTTAGTGAATGGGTGGTATGAGATAGCTGCTACACTAGAGAGTACAAACAGCTGAAGACCGAGAGGATTGTCGATCAGTGAGGGGCCCCAGACTGTGACAAGCGAGGTCGAGAGTAGCAGTAGCTGCGTCGCTAAGTCAAACAGCGACCTGTTTTGGACATTCTTCAACGGTGACTTCCCTGTGAGCCAGGCCTCATAGGGGAATTCAGAACGCACGCAGGCGCTTGTTCTGCATACCTCCTGGATTACCTCACGGTAGAACCATGTTAGATAGAGAGATTTTTTTTTGTATCATCAGCTTCTGGCATCAATTTGCTTTCCCTTTCTCTCTCCTGGAGATGCCAACAAGGACATGTTCTCCCTTTCCCTACTTCTATTTGTCATCTTTCTCTTCCTCTCACTGATCTCATTAGTGTCTAGCTTACCCAGATCCGACTAATTGCCCCTCTAGACAGGACTCGAGGACCCTCGCACCTCTACTCCAAGCTGATCGATTTGCGACCGACAGTGGGGCTTTGAGGTCAGTATTGATGTCACTTTTTGAGGGTGTTTAAAGCACAGGCTGTGAGAGCTCACTTGATTGCCTAAGAGCAGTTCCCTCCAGGCAGAGAGCGATTGATGACTGGAGCATAAGCCATGAAGAGTCACGGTTAAATTAAATAACCGTTACAAACCGTCTATTCTCTTCACTGAAATAATTGTAGCAATACTGAAGAAGGCGGAAATCAAATTACTTATACAAATTAAAAACAGACGTAGGTTTATCAAATGGAGCACAGATGCTTGAAAGAAACAAGGCGTGTGTGTGTGTGTGTGTGTGTGTGTGTGTGTGTGTTGTGTGCGTATGCACAGGTGTCTGTTGCACAAGCAGGTGGCATCGAATGTTTTGAGCAAATAGACTGTGCGAAGGTTAATGTATGTGTTACTACGCCATATGATTTCAAATTAATGTCAGATTATACGTGAGAGGGATTCGTGAAGATGTTGGACGTGGTGTGTGGGCAAGTAGAGAGGATGTGAAGGAGTTAAGAGGCAGAAAGAGTGAGGACGTAGGTTTAGAAATGGACGAGAAGTGGAGTCGTTGTGTGGAGTTATAGCAGGAAGAAGGAGAGAATGAGGAGTGATATTTGAATTAAAGGATGTAAGATGTGTAGGCAGTTCTGAGGCTGTGAGAACTCAACGTGAAGAAGTAATTAAATGGTAACAGCAGACTCCATACTCTTTCACTCTTTACACCTAAATTAGATGGGCCAGGTAGCAACAAGAGCGTAAACTACATGTAACTTGGGATTTGGAGACATTAGTTATGCATCAAAAGGAGGAAGTTTCCCATGCAAGAGTGACTCACTGTGTATCGTTATTCTGGGATGGATAAGATACTATTAAAACGCCGATCGCTAGGATATTCTTGCGTGTGTTTCCGGGTTGTGTGTTATAGAGGAAGCCTATCCCTTTATGTAAACTTCCAACAGATTTAAACTTTCAAATATATAACTTCATAACTTAATCAAATTTGCCATGACTACTGGGTTTCAAAATTTTCAGCCAACTTACAAAGCAAAATACGTGAGTATTGTGTTAACGCAACTTGCCAAATTGTAGCTAACTACGCTCACTGCTAACCAGTATAGCATACTGCAGCTTACGTTTAGCATGCTTATGATGTCAGTCAGATTCTACTCACAATTTAGGCTTACTCAACATTTAAAGTAACCAACGTTTAGGAGAAACATAACGCCTATAGTGTTAGCTATGATATGCGTTATTTTAGCCAGCAGCTAGCACCAGCTACGTTAGCGTATTTAGCCAACTAGCTAAATAGTTAGAAGCCTAGCCTACCACCAACAGTTATAATAGCCAGCTAGAATCAATACTGGAGACCAGCTAGAAAAAAAACAAATAACACACAACTAAAACATAACTGCCAGAATAAAAAGCAAGAGGAGCGGACTTACAGCATTGTGGTTGGGTGCCCATCCAATGATAAACTTTGAAAGAGTGAGGTGGAGTTAGCGTACCCAAAGCGAGGGGAGGCAGTGCTTCTCAACCCGCAGAAATCAAAATAGATAGATCTAGTGTCTGTCAACTAGCGTGCTAGCACTAAACCAAGGTGGAAAAGTTTACAAACTTTCCGTAGCCTATTTCACAGCGAACATGGCAAAAGTTGACCAAAACAAAAGGAGAAAACAGATGAGGTTACTACCAATTAAAGCAAGTAGGTATTGATATTTCTCTTTCGTTTTAGCCGCATGGCAGCACCAGGGCCTAGCCGTGCTAACATTGGTTCCCACTAGAAATACACAGCCTCACAAGTTCTGTGAGAAGCATGATGTTTGTAGTCAGACCATTAGCCAGCTCGAGCTAGCTACAGAGCTGGCATACAAACCTCCATGGTAGCAGAGTATTCCTCCCATATGATGAAACTCAGTGCATTGCCTGGAGAAAATAGCTGGCATTGTGGATAGATTTAGAGTTACTCTGGGAATAATAAATATGTGATACCCCAAAACATGATTCTGGTACTTAGGTTACTTTATGTCTTTGACACACTGTGTTGTTACGTGATTTTGGTGTGGAGTATGTAAACTGTCGATGGTGCGTTCTCTTATCCCGTGTTCCTCGTGTGGTGGCAAATCCCACGCAGGGAATTTACCATAACTTCAGGAGTTGAATGTCCAAGGTTGCAAGGAATAATACCTTCCTAGTAACTCCCCACTTACAAAGAGTTTGTGTGTTCTAAGTATTCTTCAAATAACCCCAAACTCATTAGAAATGTTCTCATAAACACACTCTCTTCCACGTTACATGTACATGCAATGCACACAGACACTAACAGCATCTGTAATGTCCAATCTCCCCTATGCCATGGTCCGTGTATAGAGCTGTCTGTGTCAGTCT
>NW_019943375.1:31227-33008 GCF_002910315.2 Salvelinus sp. IW2-2015 | reverse complement strand
AGGGGTAATGGAGCTGAAGTAACCAGGGTCAGAGACACTGTCGGTGACACACAGAGGATCACTGGCTTTGGGAAGTAAACACATGCCTGCACGCAATCGCACACACTCGCACACACTCGCACACGCACGCACACGCACACACACGCACACACACACACACACTCGCACACACACACACACACACACACACACACTGTGTCCACCCCTGGGAAGGGATTAGTGATGCCACCTCCCCCTCACCAAGTTGTCTGTCAAACATCTTTCTAACACTGTGTTAGTGATATGTGAACAAACACACACACACACATGCTGATGGCCTCACTCGCATCTCACTTGAATGCATGTGGTCCAAGCAAGAGTATTCTTACTTCATCTTGCATAGAAATTTCACAGAAAACAACTTACTAGGTAAACCTTTAACACCATCAGATCAACTCTAAGTCTTAATCAAGAAGATTGAAAGTGAACCTCAGCCATAAACAGCCAGGAAGCCAGGAGAGAAAAACACTGACTAGTACACAGCTCTGTCCCACAGTTTGGCCAATCTAAATGGTTAATGGTGTACCCTCAAACCCCTGGTTTCAGACGGATCTAATTTAAACAGGAAATAAATCAATGGTGGAGGGGAGAGCAGGCAGATAGACTGCAGAGCTCTTCAAAGGCCTGTTTAATAAAACATACTGTCCTGCCTGTGTTCTCTGGTGAAGGGCTGTGGTGGGTATCAGCGGCAGCAGTGCCTTGGATGTATAGCCTAGTGTTAGTGAGGGTTGTTAGCGTACCTCTTAACCCTGATGATGTGATATGCAGGCTGACCAAAGGGCTGGGCCACGCTAGCCTGGTTAGCCTGGTTAGCATGGTTAGCCTGGTTACCCTGGTTAGCCTGGTTAGCCTGGTTAGCCTGGTTAGCCTGGTTAGGATGCAGGCTGCAGGATCAAAGGGCTGTGATGGGAGCAGGTTACTAATGGTGGTTAATTAGGAGTGGCTCAGACAGATACATGCAACAGACATCTGAGACGGACTCTGTTTTTCTGGGGGCTTTATTCAATTTTAGATAGCGGAATAGATTAGCTCTTTTCTCTGGGCATGGGTGTCTCTGTCTCTCTCTTCTCTCGGTATCTCCCTCTAACACCCACACACAGGCATGCAGTAATAACTCCCTGAGCATCTCTTCGGAAGGGGAACTCACTAATAGTTACAGTAATACCCACTCATCATTAAGAAACCAGTGTAGGAATGACTTTCACAACACTGTTGCGTTGTTATTGCATCACCTTACTGCCTTATCATAGACTTCACTATCAACCTTTCCTCCTCCTCTGGGGACAACCAATATTCCACTTAAACATGAACAGTAAAGACACAGTACAAGCAACATAGCACCATAATAAAGCCTGCAGTAAGGGAGTGGTAATGAGTGACTGGGGTGTAGTGAGTCTACTCTGTGTTTTGGGGGTGTGGGTTAATGATGTTCCGTTGGCTCCCCTCCCTGTTTGAGTAGTAGTGATTCATCTTGACCCGGCGTCGCCTGCCTCTAATTCTGCTGACTCCCCTCTAATCACGGCCCACCGCAGGAAGATGCGCTCTCAGAACCATGTTTTTGGGGAAATGGGGAGGATGAATGGAGGATGTGTGAAGAAGAGAGGGCACTGAGATGACGTAGTGTGGCAAGTCCATGGGATGCTGGGTAAATTAATTGTGACCCTTTGCCGCCAATTAGTCCCATTTCCCTTCAATTGGTGCTGATTTGGCTCCAAGGCCTATGTGGGGAGATACAGGGTGCA
>NW_019943375.1:27347-29197 GCF_002910315.2 Salvelinus sp. IW2-2015 | reverse complement strand
CTCTGGGCCTCTGGGCCTCTGGGTCTCTGGGTCTCTGGGCCTCTGGGTCTCTGGGCCTCTGGGTCTCTGGGTCTCTGGGCCTCTGGGCCTCTGGGCCTCTGGGTTCGGTGTGACTGGAAGATAAGGGGGTTTAGACTGGAGCTGGGGCTGAATAGAAGACTCCAGTTTCCTACTCTATTTCCCCCTCAATGTGCTCATTGAGTTGGATAATCTCACAGGAGATGGTTCAGGATGTGTTTGGCCCAGTGGCCCCAGTAAGCTTGAGGAGGCCTGGGGGGACAGTGGCCTGATCATCCCAGGGTGAGTGCTCTTGTAAAGGACCCTTGGTAGGGGGTCAGGAGCTACAATAGGAACAAAGCTGTTTCTGTTGTCCTGCTAGCTCTGGTGTTTGTCAGGGAGATGGATCAGAGTTTTTAATACACAAACCAGGCCAGTCATTGTATCTGTGTTCGGTCATCTTTTAGTGGAGAGAGGTACCTCCGTTTTCATTGGTTGTAGACTAGACTAGAGGAGCTCCTCTTTATTGCCTGCTAGACTGTCTTAATGATGGACCTGCTTTGATGTGGAGGGGGCATTCCATCGTTGTGAGGGTCAGTGACTACACTGAAAGGTTTGGGACTAAAAGCTTTCAAACAAATAGATAGTGAATAATATACACTACATAAAAATAGTCTGGTTGGTTTCTGAGGTCAGCTCTTATATATATGATATGTGCTGTCTGTGTCTCTACTGGCTGGTCTGAGGTCAGCTCTTAGATATACGATCTGTGCTGTTTGTGTCTCTACTGTCTGGAGAGGGAACGTTGAGAAGAGGATCTCAGATATCGACTGCTTCTCAAGCATGCCCAGGAGCTGTCACCAAGGCCCTCATTGTAATCTATTCGAGAGCGAGGGGCTCGGGGGATGGGCGCTGGTGACTGGCTGGGGCTGGAGGGGAGGATCTATTGGTGGTTGGGGGAGTGGGGATGAATACTAAAGGAATGTACCATAGGCTACATGAGAAGACAAGACATAGATACATTCTGTATGTCAGCTGTGGACTTACTATACTTTCTTCCTATTGGGTTGTGGAGTTACTATACTTTCTTCCTATTGGGTTGTGGAGTTACTATACTTTCTTCCTATTGGGTTGTGGAGTTACTATAATTTCTGCGGGCCCCCTAATTGGGTTGTGGAGTTAACTATACTTTCTTCCTATTGGGTTGTGGAGTTTTACTATACTTTCTTCCTATTGGCTTGTGGAGTTTACTATACTTTCTTGCTATTGGGTTTGTGAGTTTACTATATCTTTTCTTCCTATTGGGTTGTGGATGGTGTGTATATTTATAACTCTTGATGTACCATCCGTGCAGAAATGGCCATAATTAAAAAATGAATCTAAAATGATTTATTGGTTGCTTTTAAGGGCTCTGCCTTTGAAATGAGAGAGCCTGGTACCATGGGAGGACCATGGATATAGTAGCAGTGGGTTGGTCACAGAAAAGCCTGGTACCATGGGAGGACCATGGGGGATATAGCAGCAGTGGGTTGGTCACAGAAGAGCCTGGTACCATGGGAGGACCATGGGGATATAGTAGCAGTGGGTGGTCATGGAAGAGCCTGGGTACCATGGGAGCGACCATGGGGATATAGCAGCAGTGGGTTGGTCACAGAAGAGCCTGGTACCATGGGAGGACCATGGGGATATAGTAGCAGTGGGGTTGGTCACGGAAGAGCCTGGTACCATGGGAGGACTATGGGTATAGCAGCAGTGGGTTGGTCACAGAAAGCCTGGTACCATGGGAGGACCATGGGGATATAGTAGCAGTGGGTTTGGTCATGGAAGAGCGCAGCTGAAACCATACTCTGTGT
>NW_019943375.1:24355-26094 GCF_002910315.2 Salvelinus sp. IW2-2015 | reverse complement strand
TCTCTCACTGTCTCTCTCTGTCTCTCTCTGTCTCTCTCTGTCTCTCTCTCTCTCTGTCTCTCTCTGTCTCTCTCTGTCTCTCTCTGTCTCTCTCTGTCTCTCTCTATCTCTCTCTGTCTCTCTCTGTTTCTCTGACTCCACTCTATTTCTCACGCTCCCACACATATAATTACGATGTCGGAGCAACCAGGATAGAACCCTGCAGGAGAGAGAAGGAGATTGAAGGAGAGAGCAGAGAAAACTAAGCACTGAGCTTTTACAAGACCTCGTTTAAACTTCAGGACAGGGACAGAGTACCCTACGTGCCATGGACTGAGTATACAGGCCTTTTTAAAACCAATTTGGACATTGTATACTTGTGATTGCTGAAAAATGTTCGGCAAATCTCAATTTTATCCTAGTTTATCTTTTTGACATTTTAGCGTTTTATTCCAAGGATTTATTGACTAATTCCACGTTGAGTTCAAGACAAACCCAGAGCTTTTCTCCCCAGTGAAACTTCACAAAAGGAAGTTGACGTATTAACAATGTTTACTCTACCAAGCTCTCAGAGCCTTGCAAGATTTCACTTTAAAAGCAAAAAAAAAACACTACTTTTGTACACTGTTATTCTAATGACCTGGCTTTTAGAGTTCTCCTACACTCGAGCGACTGTAAACATAATCCAAGTTTCAACAAGTCATGTTTTGTCAGGCTGGGGCGAACTAACCCAGTTTGTTTGGTTTATCATTAACGACACGTACAGTACAGAGCCGCAATCTCTCCATCTGACCCTCTTAATATAGACAGGGTTAATGTATTCACCATGAATCCAGTTTGTCCTGTGTTTACTATACTGTACTATACTATACTATAACATAATATACTATACTACACCACACTATACTATACCATATTATACTACACAATAATATACTATACTATGCTATACTACAATATACTATACTATACCACACTACACTATACCATAATATACTATAATATACTATACTATGCTATACTATACTATGCCATAATATACCATGCTATGCTATGCTATACTATAATATGCTATAATATACAATACTATGCTATACTGTAATATACTATATTATACTATACCATGCTATTCTATACCATGCTATAATATACTATACTATGATATACTATACTATGCTATAATATACTATGCTGTACTATGCTACGCTATACTATACTATACTATCATATACTATGCTATGCTATACCACACTATGCTATGCCACACTACACCATACTATACTATACTATTTTATAATATACTATGCTATACTATGCTATACCATGCTATACTATGCTATAATATACAATACTATGCTATGCTATACTATGCTGTACTATAATATACTGTACTATACTATACTATACAATACAATAATATACTATACTACGATATGCTGTACTATACTATAATATACTATACTATGCTATGCCATACTATACTATGCTATACTATAATATACTATACTATGCTATAATATGCTATACTATGCTATACTATACTATGCTATGCTATACTATACTACACTATACTATAATATACTGTGCTATACTATACCATAATATGCTATGCTATACCATACTATACTATACTATACTATGCTATAATATACTATGCTATGTTATACTATACTATGCTATAATATACTATGCTATACCATACTATACTATGCTATACCACACTATACTATGCTATACTATACTATGCTATAATATACTAT
>NW_019943375.1:0-23151 GCF_002910315.2 Salvelinus sp. IW2-2015 | reverse complement strand
CTCTCTCTCTCTCTCTCAATTCAATTCAATTCAATTCAAGGGGCTTTATTGGCATGGGAAACATGTGTTAACATTGCCAAAGCAAGTGAGGTAGATAATATACAAAAGTGAAATAAACAATAAAAATTAACAGTAAACAGTAAACATCTCTCTCTCTCTCTCTCTTTCTCTCTACTCTCACACACACACACAGTGCTGTGTAAAGTTGGCTATCAACCTTGGCTGTATCAAAGTAGTTTCCTCTTATCCTTACCCGTTGTACAGTACAGACTACAGAGTACCGAGAAGCACTAAGAATAGCTTCCTGTTTTCCAGGAGGGACAGTGTGTGAGATAGTGAAGTGAGGTAATGGTTGGCATACTGCTCCACTTGACAGAGCGATAACCCCGGGCCCTGCTCCCTGTCTACTGGCCTGGCTCGCTGTCTGTACTGAGCTACTGACCACACCGCACAGGGCTCACTGCTGGACTCATGAACACATGGATAGACATGGCTCTCTGGAGTTCTGAGTCACCCCATTGCCATCACAGGAGAGAGAGAGAGAGATTTGTCCTGTTGAACTTATCTTTTAATATAGCTCTTTAATAACATGTAGGTAACACACTTGATATATTCTTAGCCACAATGTCAAGCTAGCAAGCTATCCAGCTCCTGAGTGGGGGAGCTCCTTAGGCTCATCTGTGGAGCGGGTGGGGTGGAGCGGGTGGGGTGGAGCGGGTGGGATGGGGTGGAGCGGGTGGGGTGGAGCGGGTGGGGTGGAGCAAGGGGGACAGTTGGCAAGCACCAGTGAAAAGACTGGGATGGCCCCCTCCCACTGAGTACCCGCCTGTCTCCTGAGCAGGAAATCCCTTGTATTACATCTGTTGGCCCTCAAAGAGCCAGGGTCTTTATGTTAACCCCCACACCCACTACCCAAATCCCAACGTATGAAATCCATCAGGATTCTATTTCATACCGCTGTCTTCAGTCAGTCAGTCTTCTCTTCTCTATCCCTCTCTTTTCCCCCTCTCTCTGACACACAATGAAATAGAATCAGTCTTCTCTATCCCTCTCTTTTCCCTCTCTCTCTGACACACAATGAAATAGAATCAATCTACTATTCCTTCAACTAGACTCATTATTTATCTGCTAGAGTGTTTGCCTTTCATTAACTTGTTATTGTGGCAGGCACCTCTTGTCTGGTCTTCTTCTCACAGAGTGGAAAGGATTTTCATTCCAGGAGAACCATCTCACATCTTGTTCTCTCTAACGTTGTTGCATACATTTCTATTCTCCCCCTCTTTTTTCTGCTGCGTTAGAGTTGTACAAGACTATTTTCTGCTAATTACAATATGAGAGAGAGAGAGAGAGAGAGCGAGAGAGAGCGAGAGAGAGAGAGAGAGAGAGAGAGAGAAAGAGATGCCAGGGTACTGGAGGCTGAGTGTGTTAAAGCTCTGTAGCAGTTAATTGTCTCAGGGAGGTTCACAGCAAATTGGTGAAAACAGCCCAGCCAGTAAACATGGAGCTGAGACGTGGCCTGAGACACAACCACAAACATTGCTCTTCCCTAGCCCAGACACTAATATGGTTGGAGTAGACTACTGTAAGAAACCTCTTCAGGATGATTAAGGGCACACTCTTTTAGACTCAATTTAGCCTTGAGCTACAACATACCAGTGGTCTAAAATTGTTTTTATAAATGTACTAGTCTATGCTATGGGTTTTACAGCCCAATTGGCCATGATATCCCACTGTATGTTTCTGGAATGCTGTTGGCTTGTTTTAATGGATTGTTGGGTGTGGATGTAGTTTAAGGCTATTTCTCTGAAATACTCTTAATCCTTTAATGACATGGAAAACAAATGGCTACCATATACAGTGCATTCAGAAAGTTTTCAGACCCCTAGACTTTTTCCAAATTTTGTTACGTTAAAGCCTTATTCTAAAATAGATTAAATTGTTATTTTTTCCCTAATAAATCTACACACAATACCCCATAATAACAAAGCAAAAGCAGGTTTTTAGAAATGTTTGCACATTTATATAAAAAAACATACATATTTAATTTACATGCTGTAAGCATTCAGACCCTTTACTCAGTACTTTGTTGAAGCACCTTTGGCAGCGATTACAGCCTCGGGTCTTCTTGGGTATGACGCTACAAGCTTGGCACACCTGTATTTGGGGAGTTTCTCTCATTCTTCTCTGCAGATCCTCTCAAACTTTGTCAGGTTGGATGGAGAGCGTCGCTGCACAGCTATTTTAAGGTCTTTCCAGAGATGTTCGATCGGGTTCAAGTCCAGGCTCTGGCTGAGCCACTCAACGACATTCAGAGACTTGTCCCCAAGCCACTCCTACGTTGTCTTGGCTATGTGCTTAGGGTCGTTGTCCTGTTGTAAGGTGAACCTTCGCCACAGTCCTGACACTTTATGTTTTCATCAAGGAGTAGGTTTTAATCAAGGATCTCTTTGTACTTTGCTCTGTTCATCTTTCGCCTGATCCTGACTAGTCTCCCAGCCCCTGCCGCTGAAAAAAATCCCACAGCATGATGTTGCCACCACCATGCTTCATGGTAGGGATGGTGCCAGGTTTCCTCCATATTTGACACTTGGCATTCAGGCCAAAGAGTTCAATCTTGGTTTCATCAGACCAGAGAATCTGGTTTCTCACGGTCTGAGGGTCCTTTAGGTGCCTATTGGTAAACTCCAAGTGTGTTGTCATGTACCTTTTACTGAGGACTCTCATAGCAAAGGGTCTGAATACCTATGTAAATAAACAAAAATGTCTAAAAACCTGTTTTTGCTTTGACATTATGGATATTGTTTGTTGATTGATGAGGATTTGTATTTATTTAATCAATTTTAGAAAAGACTGTAGCTTAACAAAATGTGGAAAAGGGAGGGTGTCTGAATAATCTTCCTAGCACATCACTGTTAGTCCTATCTCTATTATATCACTAGGTACCCATATGACAACATCAGTGGAAGCTGCTGAGTTGATGCAGCTCATAAAAATGTCTGGAACGGAGTCAACGGGCCATTACCAAGAGCCCGTCCTCCCCAATTAAGGTGCCACCATCTCCTGTGGACAACATACACATTTCAATTACCCTCATAAAGATACATACATCAATCACATTACTATGCACACTGCGTGTGATCCCCTAAACACAACCCATTCTTCATTTCAAGGTTTTCGCATTAAATCAATGCAACTCATGTAATTAAATGTGCCCCGTCTATTTGTTGTCTGTGGTCGATGCAGATATGCCACTATGAGTTGATGATTTGTGTTCCGTCCCTAATACACAGTGCTTCTATTAGCATGCTAGGCTAGCTGGATGCTTTCCCTACAATAAACTCAAAGACAGACCATGTCAACATTATACTGCAGTACAATAATGACAAGATGAACATTCAACTCTTATAAGACAGAGATCAGGGTGGGGGAGATATTGGCCCAGCTAATTATCCCAGAATGCATCTCTCCGTCTGTGCAGTCCCAGCAGCGAGGGGCAGGGGGTGTTGACATGCTGTCCCTCTGAGTCAAACGTCGTGATGATGCTGGAGGTGTTTAGACCGTGGCTATCTCCCACTCCTCCCCCGTCCTCCCCCGTCCTTCTCCCCCACAGGAATAATGCTGCTGGAACAAGGCCAGGCCAGGCATAAGAGCCACTCACCACGGGACAGGGAGCAGGGGATGATTGGAGGCCACTCCAGACAGGGGCTCTTTGTGCCTACTGGCAGGAGGTATGGAGATCCATCACTGGCTCTGCAGAGATCACAGAGCCAGGGAGGAGAGGTGGACACGCTCCAACTGGACAGTCAGCGAAAGGGAGAGTGGTGTGGATAGATTGAGAAATGGATGGATGGAGGGATGGATGGATGGAGGGATGGATGGATGGAGGGATGGATGGATGGAGGGATGGATGGATGGATGGAGAGAACAGGGCTGGACAGTATGGTTGAGGCAACCTTCACTGTCAATGTGTGTGTGTGTTTTCTTTATTACTCTGTCACTGGGTGTATCTTAGCTTGGGGGACCTCCCCATGACTCTCTGGTGAACAATGTGTTGTGAAGGCTTGTGTGAAGGCTCCTATGGACTAGCTGAAGGGGCAGCTGTAGGGAGATGGAGGGTAGAGGGGCTGGCCCATGGTATGATCAATCACTGTATGGCTGACCTGCCTCTGCTCTGACAGCCTGCTGGGTTAGCCAGCCAAGTCAACCACATGCCCTCCTGCACCAAGAATACAGACCACATCTCGTTCCTTCTCTTTTCTCTTCATCCATTTCTCTTTTCACTTCATCCATCCCTCTTTTCACTTCATCCATCTCTCTTTTCACTTCATCCATCTCTCTTTTCTCTTCATCCATCTCTCTTTTCACTTCATCCATCTCACTTTTCACTTCATCCATCTCTCTTTTCTCTTCATCCATCTATCTTTTTCTCTTCATCCATCTCTCTTTTCACTTCATCCATCTCACTTTTCACTTCATCCATCTCTCTTTTCTCTTCATCCATCTATCTTTTCTCTTCATCCATCTCTCTTTTCACTTCATCCATCTCTCTTTTCTCTTCATCCATCTCTCTTTTCTCTTCATCCGTCTCTCTTTTCTCTTCATCCGTCTCTCTTTTCACTTCATCCATCTCTCTTTTCTTTCCCTCTGAAATGAAAAGCATATGAAAGGAAGAAAGTTGTTGACAGTGGAAGATTTGGGTACCACAATTTGTTCAGGATTATGTTCACGGTGCGTATCATGGTTGATTCCATCTGATTTCCACTGCCAGCCTAGTATTCAACAGTGGATCCATCCACTATTTTATCTAATCTATTATCAGATTGAGCAGGGTGGGGTTTAGGAGGAAATCATAAAACAATGACGAGACCATCATTGGTTATAAAACACCCTCATAAGTGATGGAATGATTTTGTCTACAGGATGAGCAAAGTCTCTTCAGCTCGATGTCCTTGCTGGTGTTTGATCCTGCTTGTAAGCAGGCTGTAAAGAAGTGTAGAGCTAAATGTACTAGATGAGACAGGATGGAGTACTCCAGCCATAGCCAATCCCCCTGCATGTCCATGCCTCGCATCTCTACTTTGATAGAACACTTATGTAGGAAATGGCTCATTTCCTCAGACGAGGATAAGTTGACTCATATTGAGTCTGCTGAACACATTTTGTGTCCTTGGGTGTTTTTGTCCTTTGTCTTGTCTCCTCTGCAGGCTGACATTACACAGACATCCAGGGAAATTCTTTAGTGGTTAGAGCGTTGGGCCAGTAACCGAAAGGTTGTTGGATCGAAACCCTGAGCTGTCAAGGTAAAAATCTGTCGGGCTGCCCCTGAACAAGGCAGTTAACCCACTGTTCCCCGGTAGGCAGTCATTGTAAATAAGAATTTGTTCTTAACTGTTGAAACGACATGGCTCATGCGGCTTTCTGGGTGAGTGACTGTACACTCCTCTGAGCCCCTCTGTGTCACACCCGGGTCTCTCGTCACCAGGGTGACCGCTAATTCGTCACAAAGTAATCCCTGCCTGGGGCTGCTGGATGCTGAGGAGGAGAGGATCATGGGTAGGATGGGTCCCACAGAAAGCAGGAAGTGTCTTTGTGATATGACGATGACATGTCTGATCTGAGGACCTTGCAGGCTAATCCAGCCCTGTGATTGAAGGAGGGAATAGGTAATACCAGGAATGCCCTAGCCTCTCATAGCCTGCATATATGTAGGCAGTAGTAGATAAGAGATGTTTGTGCTTGAGTCAAATTCCCCTGCAGTCCCTCTCAGGCTAAGCCCTGATAGTAGAGTAGGTACTTCAAAATTATTCAATATTCATTATTTTAGGCTCCTGAGTTTCACAGCGGTCTAATGCACTGCATCTCAGTGCTAGAGGTGTCACTACAGAACCTGGTTTGATCCCAGGGTGTATCACAACCGGCTGTGATCGGGAGTACCATATGGCGACACACAATTGGCCAAGCGTCGTCCGGGTTTGGCCGGGGTAGGCGTCATTGTAAAATAAGAATTTGTTCCCCATTAACTGACTTGACTAGTTAAATGAAGGTTAAGTAAATATAAAATAACATATTAATACTCTTAGCAGGTGAGAGTGTGTGTGCGTTTCCACGTTTAGTACGTGTGTAAATTTCATGCGTGTCTGTGTGACCTTATGTTCTTGGGCCCTATGTGTGAAAATTGTTGTGATGGAAAGCTGTGCCTCTCTCAGTGGGGGACTGGTGAGGCTGTGTTACTGGGTCTAATGTCTGGTCCTCTCTCAGTGGGGGACTGGTGAGCTGTGTTTACTGGGTCTAATGTCTGGTCCTTCTCAGTGGGGGACTGTGGAGGCTGTGTTACTGGGTCTAATGTCTGGTCCTCTCTCAGTGGGGGACTGGTGAGGATGTGTTACTGGGTCTAATGTCTGGTCTCTCTCAGTGGGGGACTGGTGAGGCTGTGTTACTGGGTCTAATGTCTGGTCCTCTCTCAGTGGGGGACTGGTGAGGTGTGTTACTGGGTCTAATGTCTGGTCCTCTCTCAGTGGGGGACTGGTGAGGATGTGTTACTGGGTCTAATGTCTGGTCCTCTCTCAGTGGGGGACTGGTGGGCTGTGTTACTGGGTCTAATGTCTGGTCCTCTCTCAGTGGGGGACTGGTGAGGCTGTGTTACTGGGTCTAATGTCTGGTCCTCTCTCAGTGGGGGACTGGAGGATGTGTTACTGGGTCTAATGTCTGGTCCTCTCTCAGTGGGGGACTGGTGAGGCTGTGTTACTGGGTCTAATGTCTGGTCTCTCTCAGTGGGGGACTGGTGAGGCTGTGTTCTGGGTCTAATGTCTGGTCCTCTCTCAGTGGGGGACTGGTGAGGATGTGTTACTGGGTCTAATGTCTGGTCCTCTCCAGTGGGGGACTGGTGAGGGTGTTACTGGGTCTAATGTCTGGTCCTCTCTCAGTGGGGGACTGGTGAGGATGTGTTACTGGGTCTAATGTCTGGTCCTCTCTCAGTGGGGGACTGGTGGGCTGTGTTACTGGGTCTAATGTCTGGTCCTCTCTCAGTGGGGGACTGGTGAGGATGTGTTACTGGGTCTAATGTCTGGTCTCCTCTCAGTGGGGGACTGGTGAGGCTGTTTTACTGGGTCTAATGTCTGGTCCTCTCTCAGTGGGGGACTGGTGAGGATGTGTTACTGGGTCTAATGTCTGGTCCTCTCAGTGGGGGACTGGTGAGGCTGTGTTACTGGGTCTAATGTCTGGTCCTCTCTCAGTGGGGGACTGGTGAGGCTGTGTTACTGGGTCTAATGTCTGGTCCTCTCCAGTGGGGGACTGGTGAGCTGTGTTTACTGGGTCTAATGTCTGGTCTCTCTCAGTGGGGGCTGGTGAGGCTGTTTTACTGGGTCTAATGTCTGGTCCTCTCTCAGTGGGGGACTGGTGAGGTGTGTTACTGGGTCTAATGTCTGGTCCTCTCTCAGTGGGGGACTGGTGAGGATTGTTACTGGGTCTAATGTCTGGTCCTCTCTCAGTGGGGGACTGGTGAGGCTGTGTTACTGGGTCTAATGTCTGGTCCTCTTTCAGTGGGGGACTGGTGAGGCTGTGTTACTGGGTCTAATGTCTGGTCTCTCTCAGTGGGGACTGGTGAGGATGTTTACTGGGTCTAATGTCTGGTCCTCTCTCAGTGGGGGACTGGTGAGGCTGTGTTACTGGGTCTAATGTCTGGTCCTCTCTCAGTGGGGGACTGGTGAGGCTGTGTTACTGGGTCTAATGTCTGGTCTCTCTCAGTGGTGGACTGGTGAGGATGTGTTACTGGTTAATGTCTGGTCCTCTCTCAGTGGGGGACTGGTGAGGATGTGTTACTGGGTTCTAATGTCTGGTCCTCTCTCAGTGGGGGACTGGTGAGGATGTGTTACTGGGTCTAATGTCCTGGTCCTCTCTCATGGAGGGGCTGCTGGTATTAGTCTTGATATGGGGTGTAATCCTCCTCTTGATCTCTGCTGTGGGGTAGAGTCTGTCTTCCTGGTGTCTGGATGTAAGATTCTGTTCTGATTCTGTTCTGCTCTGTTGACCTATCTGTTAATTAAACCTGGGCTAAGCCTTCGCTTCAAGTCTTCTATCGGAACTCCCATTCCAGGACGAGGGGGCTAGAGAGGATTAAAGGTTTTTGAATGTAGGCGCGTATGAGATTTATAGGGAAACTTAGGATTTTGGCAATGAAGCCTTTATCTACTTCCCATATGTCTCTGCCTGCAAACATTGCTAACTACCGTTACTGCAATGACTGGACGTCTATGGTAACTGCTAGCAGGCTAAGCTACCTCCTCTAACTTCCGTCATACTGGATGCAGAGACGTAATAACGGTATCCCCGAGTTCATCTGACTCTGGGAAAGTAGATAACGGCTTTCATTGCCAGAGAGATGCATAGCTCGAGGTGAACTCTCATTCAAATTGTGTTGACATAGTTTTCTTCCTCAAAGCATTGGTCCAAATGGCCACCTGCTTAATTAACTGACAAACTAGTTACATATTTCCTGCAAGCTTTCATTGGTACAAAACTTTGATTTCATTCCATTTGAGGAAAGAATGGCTGGTTTGGTGTGTTGTGTGTGACTCTGGGGACAGTAGAGTGTGTTGTATGTGACTCTGGGGACAGTAGAGTGTGTTGTATGTGACTCTGGGGACAGTAGACGTGTGTTGTATGTGATTCGGGGACAGTGAGTGTTGTATGTGACTCTGGGAAGTCGACTGTGTTGTATGTGACTCTGGGGACAGTAGAGTGTGTTGTATGTGACTCTGGGGACAGTAGAGTGTGTTGTATGTGACTCTGGGGACAGTAGAGTGTGTTGTATGTGACTCTGGGGAAAGTAGAGTGTGTTGTATGTGACTCTGGGACAGTGAGTGTGTTGGTATGTGACTCTGGGGACAGTCACTGTGTGTATGTGACTCTGGGGACAGTAGAGTTGTGTGTATGTGACTCTGGGGACAGTCGATGTGTTGTATGTGGACTCTGGGACAGTCGACTGTGTTGTATGTGACTCTGGGGACAAGTGACGTGTGTTTATGTGACTCTGGGGACAGTAGAGTGTGTTGTATGTGACTCTGGGACAGTGATGTGTTTGTAATGTGACTCTGGGGACAGTCGACTGTGTTGTATGTGACTCTGGGGACAGTCAGACGTGTGTTGTATGTGACTCTGGGGACAGTAGAGTGTGTTGTATGTGACTCTGGGGACAGTCGAGTGTGTTGTATGTGACTCTGGGGACAGTCGACTGTGTTGTATGTGACTCTGGGGACAGTCACTGTGTTGTTGTGACTCTGGGGACAGTCAGAGTGGTTGTTTGTGACTCTGGGGACAGTCAGATGGTGTTGTATGTGACTCTGGGGACAGTAGAGTGGTGTTGTATGTGACTCTGGGGACAGTTGACTGTTTTGTATGTGACTCTGGGACAGTCGACTGTTTGTATGTGACTCTGGGGACAGTCGACTGTGTTGTATGTGACTCTGGGGACAGTAGAGTGTGTTGTATGTGACTCTGGGGACAGTCGACTGTGTTGTATGTGACTCTGGGGACCAGTAGAGTGTGTTGTATGTGACTCTGGGACAGTAGAGTGTGTTTTGTATGTGACTCTGGGGACAGTCGACTGTGTTGTATGTGACTCTGGGGACAGTAAGAGTGTGTTGTATGTGACTCTGGGGACAGTAGAGTGTGTTGTATGTGACTCTGGGGAAAGTCGACTGTGTTTTTTATGTGACTCTGGGACAGTCGACTGTTTTGGTATGTGACTCTGGGGACAGTAGACGTGTGTTGTATGTGACTCTTGGGGACAGTCGACTGTGTTGTATGTGACTCTGGGGACAGTCGAGCTGTGTTGTATGTGACTCTGGGACAGTCGACTGTGTTTGTTATGTGACTCTGGGACAGTAGAGTGTGTTGTATGTGACTCTGGGGGGAGACAGTAGAGTGTGTTGTATGTGACTCTGGGGACAGTAGAGTGTGTTGTATGTGACTCTGGGGAAAGTTACTGTTTTGTATGTGACTCTGGGGACAGTCGATCTGTGTTGTATGTGACTCTGGGACAGTCGATGTGTTGTTGTGACTCTGGGACAGTAGAGTGTGTGTATGTGACTCTCTGGGGACAGTCGACTGTGTTTGTAATGTGATCTGGGGCGTAGAGTGTGGTTGTATGTGACTTGGGGACAGTAGAGTTGTTGTTGTATGTGACTCTCTGGGGACAGTGACTGTGTTGTATGTGACCTTGGGACAGTAGAGTGTGTTGTATGTGACTCTGGGGACAGTAGAGTGTGTTGTATGTGGACTCTGGGGACAGTTGACTGTGTTTGTATGTGACTCTGGGGACAGTCGACTGTGTTGTATGTGACTCTGGGACAGTCGAACTGTGTTGTATGTGACTCTGGGGACAGTAGAGTGTCTTGTATGTGACTCTGGGGACAGTAGAGTGTGTTGTATGTGACTCTGGGGACAGTGTGGGGTGTTGAAAGGGGTAGTATTGAGAGGACATTGGGCTGTCCAGAAGTGCAGGCTGACTGAGTCTCTCCTTCTGTTCCACAGAGAGATAAAGCAGGAATCAGCTGCTTGTGGATAACTGCTGCAATTACCTGCCTTACCCCCCCCCTCTCTCTTCCCTCTATCCAACACTCTCTCTCTCTCTATCCATCCCTCCATCTGCTGGAATGAGCCTTCCAGGTGTCCGAGAGAGAGCAAAGGGGGAGGGAGAGAGGATAGGGTCGGAATTGAGGAAAGGTACGAGAGAGAAATTGCATTTGACATAGTGCCTTTGTCACTGAGCCAAGTTATCTTTCAAGGTGCGTAGCCGAGGCGTGGGCTGGGGGGATGGGGGCGAGTAAAGGAAAAACAGCTCAACTTTATCACAGATGTAGCGTGTTGCAGGGCCTGGAGCGTGACGGACAGGGAGGAAGAGATGGTGAGGTGAGCAGGAGACACAGACAATGGTCAGGCCTCTGCAAGATACATACAACGATTACATAGAGTCAACTCTGCCCTGCAAGTCTAATAGAGTCTACTGAAGTAGTCTCTCCTGTTGGTGGACTGTGGTCTACCACTACACTCACTGGTAAAGGGTTTAGCCTCGAGGACCATTGCCTCAAGGCATTCGATTGTCATCTAATTGTTCTTGGTTGCTAGTGCTAGCAGTAGCTAATCTGATCATGGGGGTGCTAATTGAGAGAAGATGAGTTTCTCCTTTTTTTATTTTATTTTATTTTATTTCACCTTTATTTAACCAGGTAAGCTAGTTGAGAACAAGTTCTCATTTGCAACTGTGACCTGGCCAAGATAAAGCAAAGCAGTTAGACATTAACAACAACACAGAGTTATACATGGAATAAACAAACATACAATCAATAATTCGATAGAAAAGTCTATATACAGCATGTGCAAATGAGGTAGGATAAGGTAGGTAAGGCAATAAATAGGCCATGGTGGCGAAGTAATTGCAATATAGCATTTAAACACTGGAATGGTAGAATGTGCAGAAGATGAATGTGCAAGTTGAGATACTGGGGTGCAAAGGAGCAAGATAAATAAATATATACAGTATGGGGATGAGGTAGATTGGATGGGCTATTTACAGATGGGCTATGTACAGGTGCAGTGATCTGTGAGCTGCTCTGACAGCTGGTGCTTAAAGCTAGTGAGGGAGGTAAGAGTCTCCGGCTTTAGTTATTTTTGCAGTTCGTTCCAGTCATTGGCAGCAGAGAACTGCAACCAGAGGCGGCCAAAGGAAGATTTGGCTTTGGGGGTGACCAGTGAGATATACCTGCTGGAGCGTGTGCTATGGGTGGGTGCTGCTATGGTGACCAGTGAGCTGAGATACGGCGGGGCTTTACCTAGCAGAGACTTGTAGATGACCTGTAGCCAGTGGGTTTGGCGACGAGTATGAAGCGAGGGCCAGCCAACGAGAGAGTACAGGTCGTAGTGGTGGGTAGTATATGGGGCTTTGGTCGCAAAACGGATGGCACTGTGATAGACTGCATCCAATTTGTTGAGTAGAGTGTTGGAGGCTATTTTGTAAATGACATCGCCGAGGTCAAGGATCGGTAGGATAGTCAGTTTTACGAGGATGTGTTTGGCAGCATGAGTGAAGGATGCTTCGTTGCGAAATAGGAAGCCAATTCTAGATTTGTGATGTTTAATGTGAGTCTGGAAGGAGAGTTTACAGTCTGACCAGACACCTAGGTATTTGTAGTTGTCCACATATTCTAAGTCAGAACCGTCCAGAGTAGTGATGCTGGATGGGCGGGCAGGTGCGGACAGCGATCGGTTGAAGAGCATGCATTTAGTTTTACTTGCATTTAAGAGCAGTTGGAGGCCACAGAAGGAGTATTGTATGGCATTGAAGCTCGTCTGGAGGTTAGTTAACACAGTGTCCAAAGAAGGGCCAGAGGTATACAGAATGGTGTCATGTGCATAGAGGTGGATCAAAGAATCACCAGCAGCAAGAGCGACATCATTGATGTATCCAGAGAAGAGAGTCGGCCCGAGAATTGAACCCTGAGGCACCCCCATAGAGACTGCCAGAGGTCCGGACAACAAGGCCCTCCGATTTGACACACTGAACTCTATCAGAGAAGTAGATGGTGAACCAGGCGAGGCAATCATCCTTGTCAGGCTGGTAGAGCTGGACACTAGAGACAGATACTGGAGCCTGGTCCAAATCAGGCCTGCTGGTACGAGAGAAAGTGCTGCTCATTAGCACCATGTTGCTCTGAGGCAAACCTGTTATCCTAACCTCTCCTTCATGACGGGGGTCCACCTCTAAGCCCCATATAGCCTACATGGGGGTAGGATTACTGGTACATGCCTCTAGCTCTGCTACTACTAGGACCTCTACAGTACTTCTCTCACAAAATTGATTCCAAAATAATGAAGTTGGGTAGATGAAGGTTAAGATATGTAATTGTAGCCTGGGGATTGCAGGGTTTGGACTGTGATTAACATTGTTTTTGTTTGACCTATTCTGATAAGGAATGTTTATGCTCAGTGTGCTTATGTTGGTGTCAGTGTGTGTTGTGGAGCTGGGGAGTGGTGGGTGTGTGTTGGTGTCAGTGTGTGTTGTGGAGCTGGGGAGTGGTAGGTGTGTGTTGGTGTCAGTGTGTGTTGTGGAGCTGGAGAGTGATGGGTGTGTGTTGGTGTCAGTGTGTGTTTGGAAATGTGAGGGCATGTCAGATGCCTGACCTCTTCCCGGGCTGGGGGTGACATTCCCTCGATTCTCCAACCTAACTACTAATTTCTATCCCCTCTCCTGCTCTCATATTCACTGCGTCTAAACCTGCCTTTAACCTCTCCTCTCCCTATTACCTCTCCCCCTCTCCCCGTCTCCCTCTCCCTCTCCCCTCTCCTCCTCTTCCACTTCCTCACTACTCCTTCTCTCTCTCCCCTCTTCTTCTTCGCTCTCTTCTACAGCATCAGTTTGTAATCTGTCTTCAGATTGCCATCGTTCTTTAGTCCCAGACTTGGCCTCACCTCTGATCGAGATGGATAGTACTGCCTGTAGGTGTGTGGTGTCAGTCCAGCAGTCCCCTCTCAACCCACCCAAGGGGCCCCATGGGCCATCCACGTGGTACAACTACCTCTCTGTTTTCCCTCGATTTTATTATCTAGTTACCTCTAGCTCATACTGTGAGAGCCTGTCCTCCTTTTTCCTTTCCACCAGCTCTCTGTCACGACTGACACTATTCTCTGCGGTATTAACCCGAGGACAGACCAACAGCCCCTTCCTATCGACAGCTCAGCGCCAGTTCCAGTCATTTATCCTACCGCTCATAGATACTGGCTAATTGGGTTTTCCTCATAGTACATTGTCCTATGTCCTCATTAAGTTCTAGACTGTCCATTTCGATCTCATTACAGGGACTGTCAACTGTCCCTCCATATGGAAACGTGTCCTTCTTCCTTACCTGATTCCTCAGTTAGTGATCTGGTCATCGATTTTCACTGCCTCATAGTGACTGGTCTACTGTCCTCATAGTTGACTGGATCTACTCGTTCCTTCATATGACTGTCTAACTTTCCTCATATACTCTACTGGTCCTTATAGTGACTGTCTACTTTCTCATATTGACTTGTTTTATTTCTTTCCACAGAGAACTTTACTCTGTACCTCATTATGACTGATCTATTTCTCCATATGACTGATCTCTTCCTTATAGCTGGATCTGCTCTCTTCCTCATAGTGATGCCTTACGTCCTCATAGTTACCTGTCTCTGGTCCTCATAGTGACTGTTACTGTCCATCATCCTACTCCATACTGCTTATCCTCAAGTGATATGCGTAAGCTGTCTACAAGTTTCCTATAGAGGACTGATAATATATAACTGTCAAGGGACTACTACTCCTCATATCTTATGGAAGCTTACCACTGTCTCAATATGAACCCGTACTGCTCGCACAGAGTGACTGCTGGTCTGATGCCTCACAAGACTGGCTTAGTCCATAAAACGTCTCACTACCTATATAGGAATAGCATATGGCTCATATCAGCCTCATATACTGTTTCTTTCACTCGTCCCTATCATGATGCTTCCTATAACAAATCCACATAGTGGATCATGCTTCACGATCTACCTCATAGCTATTCGACGCTAATGTCTCATAGTGAACAAGAAACTCAATTTCACTACATAGTGAAAACTCTGTCTATAGCTCAAGTGTACCCTGCCCTCTCGTCTCCCTCGCTCTCCTTCTCTCCTCTCGCTCTTCTCCACTGCGTCTCACTGTTCCTCTCTCATAGTCTGCACTTGCCCCTGCCTCACCTTCGTCCCACCATTCAGGTGACCGCCCTCTTCTACTCCTCTCCTCTACTTCATTCTCGAGTCCTGGTCTCTCTAGTGGTCCTCTATCTATCGTCTCTGCCTGGTCTCACTGCCTATCTCTGCCTGGACTGTCTTATCTGTCTCATAGTCAACTGCTCTCTACTGGTCTTTTAATTGAGCTCTTGCGTCTCTTACTGGTCCACACTGTTTGGCGTTCACTCTGTCCGTCACTTGAATTGAGGACTAGAGTCTACTCTCATCAATAGATGAAGCTCAGTTCTTCATGTTAGCCATACAATAAGTAGACTGGTCATACTGGTGTCTAGTAGTCTGATGATGGCGTTTACTGCCTCACTCTATTAGGTTACTGTCTACACGCCCGGGTTACCTCATAGTGACTGGTCTGTATCTGGTACCCTCAATATGACGTTCAACTTCTCAGTTGATGAGACGCTAAAGGTGGCTCAGGTCCTCGATTCTCTACGTGAAGACTACAGCGTCTCACTGTCCTCATGTTGACTGTTACTGTCCTTCATATGACTTGCTACTTGCCCTCAATAGCTGACTGGATCTCACGGTCCACATATGGATCGTCTACAGGTCTCCATAGTGGACTGTTCTACCTGTCCTAATATGGGATCTGGCTCTACAGTCCACATCATGACTGTCTAATGTACTCATAAAGTGACTGGTCCTACTTTCCCAAGTTGACTGGTCACTTCCTCATATGACTGTCTACTGTCCCGCATAAATCGGACTGGTCCTACTTCCACATAGTGAACTGGTCCTTAGGTGGTCCTTCATATGGACTGGTCTACTGTCCCTATGTGGACATGGTCTACTGGATCCACATAATGACTGGTCTACTGCTAATGAACTGCTAGTGTCCTCATATACCTGTCTACTTGTCCTCATATACTCTCACGCGCTCATTCAAGTGAAATTGGCCCCGTTTAGATTTAACAAGCTTATTGATGGCTACAAACGAGACGCATGGAACGGCCACGACAGAAAATAATATATCGCTTCAAATTGCCTGCCACAAGTTTAATGCACAACCAGGTTCACACACGCATGACATTTCATTCCTTAGGGTATGTACTGGCGCATGGAGCTGAGCCCAGGACATGTAGTAGAAACTTCTAGCTCTGCCTTGCCGGCTGCCTGAGGAGTGAGACAGCATCAGGTCCAACCAACGAGCTGCTTGTTATACATCATCCTAAACTCTGGGTGTGTTTCCCATGCTGCCAGCCCTGGGTGATGCTCACTCTGTTGCCTGTCTTCAGAAGCTTCCAGTCGCCCTTGTTCACAGCACGCACTGCCCAGTCGGTTAAGCGACCTGAACAGTTCGTATCCACCACTATCAGCTCCCTCTCCCAACCCAGTTGGTGTGACTAATTCTCAGAGAACACGGGGCCCATAGCTACGCCCAACACGCCTGACTGCTCCGGCATGTTACCTGGCTAATACTGCAACGTTACTCATTTGCAGCTCGCATGCTTGCAATGCTTAGTTGACCTTCAACCAATCAAGCCAGCCGACTGGCTGGCTGATGCGACAGAGAGATCTTACGACTCAAAGAGCCGCAGCAGGAGCAGAACTAGCACTCGCCACCCCACCGGCGAAGCGCAAGAGAAACCCCCAGACGACGAAATAAAGAAGAGGAAGAAGAAAGACCCCAGCCCACACGCCCGAACACATCCGTAACCACCGACGAAGAGAGGAGACCACAGATAGAGGAGAAGACGAGAGACGCGAGAGAGAAAGCTCGACCGTATGAGACACCAGTGACCTCAAGCTGAGATGAACCATGTAGCCATGAGAGAATAGACGACAAAGAGGAGAGAAAGAGACGAGAGCGGACCGAAAGAGACCGAACCGCAGAGACAGAAAACACGCAAACACTTTAGTTCTTTATCTCTCACCCTTAGGTCCTTGCCACGGATACGATGCCGCCACTTCTTCAGTATTGCTGTGTAGGAGACTATAGTGTTTTAAAACCCCTCTCCAACTGCTTCACCCACCTCCCACTACTGTGCGGTGCCAATGTCCGGCAGCAATATTTCAGGGCGAAGGCGCTGAGCTCCATTCCTGGTTTTAGCTCAGAATTAGACCGCTCACCTCACTACCCGGCCCACACCATGACCACTGGCAGACATTCCCCACCGCCACTACATCCGCGCATCTGCAATTGTATCTAGTGTCTGCACCTCCAAACGCTCATTTAAACCAAACAACATAAGACATAACCGCATACGTCACCGACATCCACACCCTCCTTAACGAGGAATGACCAGCGACAGAGAAAAGCAACCACAGCGACCAATTACGTACTGTGACCGGGACCACACTAGAGAAACCCAAGATGAGCCCACACCTGACATCAATCCGTCTCCAAAGAATAGAGCTTGTCAGCTTATCCACACACACCACACACCACACCACACAACACACGCAACACACACCCACACAACACCACACCACACCACACACACCACACCACACACCACACACAACACACCACACACCACACACACCACACACACCACACACCACCACCAACACACACCACACACACCACACACACACACACAACTGACCTGAGCTACCTTATCTGGCATCTGAGACAAACTTGTCCACATGATACATCAACTTCTCTTCACCCTGTCCTCCAACAATCCCCTTCCTGACAGCCCGTCTGATCCCCTGCCAGCGCTTACTTCAACCACCACTCGATTCCCTTAGAAATACATAGCTCTGGTTAAAATAGCTGTTGCACTTCCCCAAGTGACATGACATCAGAGGAATAAAAAGGGAAAGGAACAACAAAGGAATGAGAACGTTTAAAGATCAGAGAGAGGAAACTTAAGAGTGAGACTCGTTAAAGAGAACAGAGAAGAACTGTTACAAGAAACAGAAGAATTCTTTCTGAGTTAAAGAGGAAGAGAAACTTAAAGAGGACGAGAAAACTGTTCGTCTGTTAAAAGAATGCGATCGAGAACTGTTGAAGAGGAGAAGAAACTTTTTTTAAAGAGAGAGAGAACTGTCAGAGAAAGAAATTCGTTAAAGAAAAAGAACTTTAAAGAGAGAGAGAAGAACCTGTTAAAAGTGAGCAGAGCCTTTAATAGAGCGAGATAGAACACTGTTAAAAAGAAGAATGTTAAAGGAGAGAGAAACTGTAAATAGGTACCGCAAACTGCAAAGGAACGAAAGAAAACCTGTAAAGAAGACGAGAAAACTGTAAAGCTAGTGAGAGAGAAACTGTCTAAGAGGAGACAGAACTTTAAAAGGAGAGAAACTGTTAAAGAGGAGAGAGAGAACTGTTAAAGAGGAGAGAGAGAACTGTTAAAGAGGAGAGAGAGAACTGTTAAAGAGGAGAGAGATAACTGTTAAAGAGGAGAGAGAGAACTGTTAAAGGGGTGAGAGAGAACTGTTAAAGAGGAGATGAGGAACAAGCTACTGCTAGAAGACGGGAGGAGCCAGAAGACTATAGAGGATGTTACAGTTGGACAGGGAACCTCTCTCTCTCTCAGCTTGCATGGTGGAGATTTGAGGGACAGGTGGTTTTCTGTTCTCTAAAACAACTCAAACAGCTCGTAACTCTCTGACTATGTGTTGCTTGTAGAATTGGTGTATGCGTGTGCATGTGTGCATGTGTGCGTACGTGTGTACTTGTCTGTGTGTGTGCACGTGTTTCTAGATCCATGTGTCTGTATTTGGTCGTTTTCTGAGCCTGTGCCAACGGAGACATCTCTCTGTAGTCTGTCTCCACTTTTCTACCCATGCCTTTTGGCTCTCTGTCCTTTCTTCTCTTGCAGCAGCAGCAGTTGGCAGTGGCCCAGGTTATGCCAGTGCACTCCACTGGAGTGTTTTTCTTCTTGTCACAGGACTCAGTAGTGTAAAAACAGTCCTGTTTTAAAGCCTGACAGAGTATTTAGTGTTCTGGCCCAACGTGGACTGTATGAGGTGGCTACACTCATGTTAATGAAAGTGTACCGTTTATTTTCCATGGAATTTACCTACTTTTCCCCTCTCGGTCCTGACTTTGGACTTCCCCTCAGTCTTGCTACTGATGTCTGTTAATATTTGTGTCATGACTTCAGTCCTGTAGAGTGATATAGCCTCTTCAAACTGACATATAGAGTACACATGTAGACTTATGGCCTGGAACGTTCAGTTAACCTACTCAAAATGTAGCCAAACAATCCATGGTATTCATTTGTGTAAGATGAGTTTGTGTAGTAAACTATTTACAACCAGTGAATACAGTATACTTCCATTCCAGAAAGACTTTGGACTAGAAAATGGAGCAGAACAGAGGGGACTCTTAAATCGTCCCTCTCTCTCTCCACGGCCATGGCAGACTGTTTTATTCATGTTCTCTGGTTAGTTTGTAGTTTGGGGCTTGTTCCACACACAGGCCTGTGTTTGATGGGGCTGTGTAGTAGTGAGTGAAGAAGCCCGTCTCCCCTGTGGCAGAGTGAAGAGGTACTAAATGGACCAGAGGCGTTTATTTGTGGTTCAGAAAGACACTGTCCTCTGTGGTTCAGAAAGACACTGTCCTCTGTGGTTCAGAAAGACACTGTCCTCTGTGGTTCAGAAAGACACGTCCTCTGTGGTTCAGAAAACACTGTCCTCTGTGTAAAAGACACTGTCCTCTGTTCGAAAGACACTGTCCTCTTGTGTTCAGAAAGACACTGTCCTCTGTCAGAAGACACTGTCTCTCTGGTTCAGAAAACACCTGTCCTCTGTGGGTTCAGAAAGACACTGTCTCCGTTGTTCAGAAAGACACTGCCTCTGTGGTTCAAAAGCACGTTCCTGTTCAGAAAGACACTTCCTCTTGTGTCTCAGAAAGACACTGTCCTCTGTGGTTCAGAAAGGACACGTCCCTTGGTTTCAGAAAGACACTGTCCTCTCGTGGTTCAGAAAGACACTGTCCTCTGTGGTTCAGAAAGACACTGTCCTCTGTGGTTCAGAAAGACACTGTCCTCTGTGGTTCAGAAAGACACTGTCCTCTGTGGTTCAGAAATCGGGTTGCCGATGAGGCCAGTCTGGATGGCTGTAGAATGTGTTTACTTTCTCATTGGTCAGTCAGGGTCACACGACTTTTAACCCTTTGTGTCCACCATGTTCTGAAGGGGAAATGAGAATAAAGATCAGATCACCCTCCCCTCCGGCCCTGCCACGCCCTGACAGACTGACACCAGGATCTGAATAGAGAAGCATCTGAAACCCAGTGATTTACGTCAACAGTAATATCTTCTATTCTCTCCCTCTCTGTTGTCTATCAATGCTTTCTTTGAACTTGGAGGCCTTTCCCTTCAACCTCCCCTTCCTCCTCTTCAATAGGACAGGAGGCCCTCACCTGTTCCATTGATGTTTCACACCCTCAGGGGTCCTCTTGCATGGGACAGCTTCCTCTTTTTTGGGGAGAGATCTTTCATATGCAAAGCTGCATTGTTTTAGATGAAAGCAGTCTTCCTCCAAAACCACACCACACCACCTCTCATTAATATTTCATGCTTTTGTTCTGAATATATTAGTAATCTGTCACCCTGAGTTGATGATGCTGTTTTCCATACAGATATACAGATGATATGATGATAGAGGCCTGTGTTTAAATGTGTGTTTCTGATCACTACTCTGCTGTTTAAGCCGGCCTGTAACACCACTGAATATCTCCTTAACAACACAATACACTATAATATATTTTATAATAATATATGCCATTTAGCAGACAATTTTATCCAAAGCGACTTACAGTCATTGGTGAATACATTTTACGCTCCAGTCCATTGGATACACTCATTCTATCATTGATACCCATAGACTGATCATTTATCCTGCCAGACTGACTGGCTGTGCTGAGCTTTCATCAGACCATCATTTAGACTTGAACTCTCCTTAATGAACTAATGTATGCCTGGCTCTGGAGATCAATAACTTTTGATTGGTTGAGAGAAGTTTGCTCCCCCCACACCACTTTCATCTGTTAATTAGATTATGGTGTGAAAATTAATTTTAAAACAATTTGTAGATGAGAGTTGGACTTGCTACACCCTCTATTTTGCAACATGTGGTTATTGCCAGAATCTCCCAATCCAAGTCTCATCATAAGCCCTTGTTACATTGTTGTGTGCATAAGCAAGTATCACCATTATCAGGCGCAATATAGAATAGATAAAACATTTTAAATATGGAAATATTATATATAACTTTTTATTATGTTTTATCCAGCCAACTTGACACGACTGTGGGAAGCATTGGAGTCAACATGGGCCAGTATCCCTGTGAAACGCTTTCGACACCTTGTAGAGTCCATGCCCTGACGAATTGAGCCTGTTCTGAGGGCAAAAGGCGGGGGGGGGGGGGTGCAACTCACTATTAGGAAAGTGTTACTAATGTTTCGTATACTCAGTATATATTACAGTGCTGCCTTAGTGATCTGGTTCTGTAAAGCAGAAATAAGCCAGCTAGCTATAGGCTCTCAGATATTATACCGTCTTTTCCCATTAATCAATTATTACTACAGACTCAAACTCAGATGCATATAGTGTAACGATTTTCTTCTTCTTCTGATGAGGAATATGAAAGATCGGACCAAAATGCAGCGTGGGACATGTCCATGTTAAATTTATTAAACTGAACACTGAAAATACAAAAATAACAAAGGTGAAACAACGAAAAAACTAAACATTCCTAACATTTTCCCCCACCTTAGTTGTTATAGTGATTTCTGCAGCTGAGATTAAATAAAACATTCTGAAATATTGGGTTCTTTCATCCCACACAATTTCCATTTCCTTTTTCTCCCCCAGGAACTGGGAACTTAAAGCTAACTTTGTTCTCCTAAGACATTTCTCTTCCCAAGACTAAAGTTACTACAGCTTTCTGCATGTCTCACAAATGCCCCTTTTTTTCGTCCTGTTGTCATAACGGTTTAAGCAGATCATGTGATTGACTTTCTTATTTACAAAGCAGGGAAAGAAAATAATCTCATGAAATGTTTTTTTAGTCATACCAAGTAATACGTAGTTAAACGGTACGCTCTACATCACATTGTCATCTATTTGTTTAGTCTGTTTACTGTTGGCACGATGCTGGCATCTTTCTAAGAGGATTCCCCATCTTTACTCACCTGCTATAGATAACCTTGGCTAGGCCAGTTTTCATCTGGTTCTGTCTGGATCTGAACTGTTCATTTGTTCATCTGGACAATCAGATGTTGTTGTGCTCTATCTCATCCTGTCTGGCGAACACAGCAGGTTGACTGATTGAGTTTAGACCATAGCACAGCCTCTGAGGCCCATAAGAACCACTCTGGGGGAACCGGAACATCAGCCGTTGTCAAACAAAACAAGGGCAAATTCACCAGAAGCAGACCCACCTTTGTCTCGCGGTGTCTGGGAATCGTCATGGGAGACAGGATCAAGGTGACCATTCCAAGCAACCTTGGAGTCACTGGCCATTGGCGGTTGGCTAATTCCTGGGTGCAGACAGACCAGAGCAGAGAGGAGAGAAGTGGGGGAAGCAGCCATAAAGAAGGATTGGAACAAACAGTCTGGTTAAGAGCCTCTCTCTCTCTGTCGTCTCTGTCACGTCTGTTCCTCTGTCTGTCTGTTCCAGAGGCTGTGCTATCTGGGCTGTCCATTCCCCCACAGAGCAGAGTGGTGTTTGAGCAGCTCTTTATGTCCCTGGTTGATTTATCGCTGTGAGGTGAGATAAGGCTGCCTGTCTCCCTGCCTGTCTGCTAATCCTTGCAGATGAATCATGGCCCTCCACCTCCGTCTGTCTGTCTGTCTGTCTGTCTGTCTGTCTGTCTGTCTGTCTGTCTGTCTGTCTGTCTGTCTGTCTGTCTGTCTGTCTCTGTCCCTTGTCCCTGTCCTGTTTCCCTGTCCTGTCTTGTCCTGTCTGTTCCCCTGTCCTGTCCTGTCCTGTTCCTGTCCCCTGTTCCCTGTCCTGGTCCTTGTCTGTCTGTCGCTGTCTGGTCTGTCCTCTGTGGTCGCTGTCTGTCGTCTGTCTGGTCTGTCGTCTGGTCGTCTGTCTGTCTGTTCTGTCGTCTGCTGCTCTGCTCTCTTCTCTCTCTCTCTCCTCTCTCCTTCTCTTCTCTTTTCTTTCTCTTCCTCTCCTGCTCCTCTCTCTCCTCTTTCTTCTTCTCTCTCTCTCTCTCCTTCCTCTCTCTCTCTCTCTCTCTTCTCTCTCTTCTCTCTCTCTCTCCTCTCTTCTTCCTCTCCTCTCTCTCTCTCCGTCTCTCTTCTCTCTCTCCTCTCTCCCTCTCTCTCTACCTTCTCTGCTCTCTCTTCTCTTCTCTCTCTTCTCTCTCTCTCTGCTCCTCTCTCTTTCTTTCTCTCTCTCTCTCTCTCTCTCTCCCTCTCTTCTCTCTCTCTCTCTCCTCCT
>NW_019943374.1:125844-140643 GCF_002910315.2 Salvelinus sp. IW2-2015 | reverse complement strand
AACTAAGTGGTGAGGTAAATTGGAAAAAACAAGACAACGTTTCCTTCCCACAAGGCCCGGGTTGGTAAGCACCCAGGGCTCAAGCTTACAGCTCGCTCAAACCCCTCCTTTCAAACATATATGATCAAACTAATATATTTTGCACGGCGAGGGCACTAGAACACGAGTGTTCTTGACCCAGCCACCCCGGCGCTACCCTAACTAAGAATCTAAGTTACCAGAATCTGCAAAACCATGTCATCTGTGTACATACATAAAACCAAATTCAATGGCATGTCAGAAATACCGAAATAGATCCCAGCATAATTGTATACAAATCCGAAAAGATCCGTATATATTACCCACCTAATGTGAAGGCAATTCCCAAACTTCCATAACAAAGCCTCATCACCGTCATCAGAAGGTGCTATATCTGGAGAAGATGTCCCCTAATAGCGAAGCGTGTTCCTGGGGCTGTAATCTATTATTTTGCCGTTCACACAATACTACAGATTACACTAACCACCACAGAGCTCCAGGACAGCGGAACACTAGATCCAACCAACAAATTTCACTTCAGACAATAATCAAAAGATAATAACTACCCCCTTGACACCATTGGAAAGGATTTTAACAACAAACAAGAGCCAAACCAGAGGAATGCTTTCTCATGTCACCCTAAATCGCAGAGCAGTACAAGCTAACATGGAAGAATACCTGATCCTGCAAAAACCGGTAGACTGACAGACTTATGAGAAATTTTGACATGTACTAGTAACGTTGAGTGATGCACAGTATGCCTTGCTATTGAGAAAGGCCGCGGATATCTTCCGACGACCAAGCATACCCGCCTGGACATCCTCCCAGTAAGAGAAGACAGGCTATGTACGCAACACCGTCCACACACATGAGGTGGAAACTGAGCTGCACCTCTCCTAAACCTCTCTCACACATGGATCATGCCACCATTGTATAGAGAGACACTATCTTCCCTCAGGATTTACCACACCACGAGACGCACAGAAACTCAGAAGCAACAACCCAATGGTTGCTACACTTACAATCTTGGGGAACATACCCTACACACGTGTACACAACAGGCATCAAGATAATAATGCACCTGTTGATAAAATACAACCATAATTTATGTATAATTTATTTTCCCCTTTTGTAATCTTTAACTATAATTGACCAACATGTACATGACAACAACACTGTATATATACAGAATAATGACAATTGTGAAATGTCTCTAATATCTCTTGCAATTTTGTCAGGTGTATGATTTACAGTAAATTCTTGATAGTTCTTTATTCATCTAATCCCAGTTGCTTTATCTGCAATGTAGACCAATTTTACCAATGCCAATAAATCCCTTAAATTTAATTGGCGAGGGAGAAGGGCTCGGGGGAGAGGAGAGAGGAAAAGTAAAGTTAGTGAAAATCTTTAGATAGGCAGAGAAATTCAATCATGTCAGTTCACTGACTCTGTTTTTCTTGTTTAGCTTGTTATGTGTATTACGTTGGTCAGGACGACGTGAGTTTGGGTGGGCATTCTGATGTTATCGTTCCTGCAAATTACAGAGGTTAAACTATCAGGCAGGGCTAGAGATGGTGGGGTGCACAGCAGGAGTGTGAGTTATGGAGTCGCGGAGTCGTTCCAGAGCCGTGTGGTATGGCCTCTTAAATCTAAGGCAGAAGAGGGATGTATTTGCGTCAGACTATAGAGAGGTAGCCTGGGAAGGCAGTGTTTAAAGACGACCGGGTATCGGTAAGACTACACAGTTCTGAGGAACAGAGGGATACACTCTTCATGCACAGACTCCAAGTCTGTTACGAGCAATCGGGAGTAGACAGGACCGTGACGTTGTACGTCAGGATAATCCGGAGAGCCAGCGATAGAGGAGAGCGATAACACGGATGTGTCACCTAAAGCCTAGATCCCGACTCGGTCCTGACAAGGATCGGGAGGACGTAGTCGCACGCGCAGTGACTAAAGTCTGATACGCACCAAATTCACGCGAGGTCGAGGGTCGGCTCGTGGGTCCGTACCCTGTCATCGAAGTCTGGACTGGCTGAAAGAATAGTATTGAAGACTACGCAACTCAACGAACAATGAACGATGGGAAACAGCAGGTACACAGGGAAACCGAAGCGTAGTTAACGCAGTTTAAATGACTATGGAGCGATGGCAACGAGAGTGTCAAAGCGTCAATGGTCTACATTACTCCGTCCACAGAGAGCTGCATGTATCCGTAGCGTTGAAGGACTCGCAGCACTTCATCATCAGCGTCGAGAGCAGATCAGGGAGCGAGTCACGCCATAGGATAGAGCCTTAGACGATAAGAGCCATTAGAGTCACGGTGTAACGAAGCCAATTTTTACAGAGACCGAACAGAGGCACCAAGAGCACCGAGGCTGCTAACTGGGTGACAGTGGTAGCGAAGCGAACACGGATTTTGGTGTTGGCATATTAAGAGCGAGCCTACCTGAAGTGCGACTAGTGTGGCGATGGTCCCGCCAGGAGCAGAGTGAAGGGAGGTGGAGTGCGAAGCGGTCGATCTGTCTACTTCGTTTTGTATTATTCTGTTGTAATCGACTTTTGCAAAGTATACTGGTATCGTTCGTGTTTTTCCCGTCTGTCTTTTAATGCAAATTCATATTAGTGTCTTCACAATCCCGCTGCAGTGTTGGATTCAATCCTGCTCCTCGCTCTCGATTCAGATGAAGAGGAAGGACAGGACCCGATACAGAACCACTCGACGGCACCAAACCCAGAGCCAAGCAGCGGTAATAACGAGCAGTGAGGCCTGCTACAACAGATTTTAGGGACATGGAGGACGAATAATGGACCGGAAAAGGACCCCTCGGGGCGCACGAGGGAGATACGCCCTGCTCTGCGGCGCAGTAGGCTGGTGACCAAAGAAAAAAAGAAAAAGGCGTTGAGGCATCACTGCCTACCCCCCCCACTCCCCTCCCCCCCCCCGCCCAGCCACGTCTAGCCCCCCGCCCGCCCCACCCAACACCCCCACCCCCCCACATCCCCTGGACGCCGAGCCCCCCCCCACCGCCCAGCCGGCACCCCACCCACCCCTCACCCTCACCTACACCCACCAACCCCTCACCCCCATCCAGCGCCCACACCATACAAGCCCCCCCACCCCACCTCACCAAGCCCGCACCGCTCCGAGACCCACAACTCGTCACTGGCGCGTCCCACCGCCCGCATATATTTCTCAGACCCTCCCGGCACCACCCCCGACGCCACCGCGCGCTACCATGCTCCCAGTCCCCACATCAGCCACCCACGATCGCCCGCCCCCGCCGTCAATGCCGACAGCGGAGAAGACCCCAGCCACCCGCCTACGCTGAACCGCGAGCGATCCCTCAGCAGCGCGCGCGCACGCGCTCCCCGCGCCCCCCCCCCTGGCTGCGCACCACCGTACGCTCCCGCCGCGCCCCCCGCCCCCACGCGACCGCCGCAAGCTCCCGCCAGCCCTTCCACTGCGACGCCGCCACGCGCGCCATAAGCAAACCGCCCCCCCCGGCGGAACCACCGATAACGAGACGCACCGCACGCCGCGCATCCCACCACGCTCCTCCCACTGCCCACCACCAGCCTCCGTCCATGCCAGCACTCCCTGCCCGCCTCGACCGCACCCCCGCACTACAACCGGGAACCCGCCCCACTCGCGCCCGCCCTCCCCCCAAGCGAGCCGCTCACCACCTCGGACGAGACCCCCGCCTTCCGAGGCGCCGAGCCCCACAGCCCTACGACCACCCCCACCTCCCAACGCCCCCACCCCACCACCGGTCACGCCCACAGTCCCCACACACACACGCGGCACCCACACGCTACGCACACCTCTCTCTCCCGCGCACCCGCGCACCTCCGCCGCCCCGCTCACCCACTTGAGCCGCAGACGCCACACCACCCACCCGTGCACCTCCAGACCGGCCCCGCAGGGCCACCCCCCCCGCTCCTCCGCTCACACCCCCCTACCCCCACCCCGGTCTGCACCCGCCCGACCCGCGACCACGCGCCCTACCGCGCCCCCCCCGCCCCCACCCCACCCACCCCCCACCGACGCCCCCGACGACCACCCCGCCCCACGCGCTACTCGGACACACCATCCGCCCCCCGAACACTCCCACCCCGGGATCGCCGCAACCCTTCTTCCGCGCCACCCAGCCTAGGCGCTACGCCATGCGGCGCGCGCTAGCCCCCCCAACACCCCCCAACCCCCCGGACCACCCCAACCTGCCCGCCGGCCATCCGCTCCCCAGCCCACCCCGCTCACAGCCACCGCCTCCCCCGACTACCTTCGCTACACACCGCCGCCAGCCGTCCTCCCCACCCCCGCCCCCCCAGCCCGACGGCGTCCTCCCGCCCCCCACGACGCCCGCGCCGGACACCCTCCACGCCGCCCACCACGCCCGCCCCGCCCGCCCTGCCTGACTCCACGCCCCACCCATCGGCGCCAACGCCGCCCACGCTCACCCCCCCAGCCAGCGACACCCCCCGCCCACCGGAGGCTAAAGTTACCGTACGAGCAGGCGCGAGTAGTTCTAGAACGAATGGGGACAACAGCTAGATGAAGAGAGATTCGTCGTGAGGTAGGAGGGGAGACGAGACAGCGACGCGAGGGGGACCAAAGGCGTGCGGGAAGACCCGTCAGAGCGGAAGCGAGGGAGCAGACAGGTTGATCAGGAGGGGACGCGTGCCTTGCACTCGGGAAGGCACGCCGAACGAGAGCACGGTGGGAGGAGGGGGAGGGCCCCAGTAGAAGTGGAATGCTCGCCACGAGAAAAGGTGGGTGGGTGCGTGGGGGGTTGGGGCGGGGCGGGGGGCTGAGATAGGGAGAAGTGGCGAGGAGTGAGGTAGGAGGAGAGGCCGGCGGCGGGCGCGCGGACGGGTCCCTGTACTCTCCCCGTAGGGGAAGAGCCGCAAGGTACGGGCAGACACCCGTGGAACCAGTAGGAGCGCACGGTGTCTCCTGTACGTGTTGCATAGCCCAGTGCGGATTATTCCACCTCCCGCACTAGGCAGGGGCTAGATTGAGTATTAAGTCCGGATGTCATGAAGCCGGGCCTAACAATCTGGCCACCAGTACGTTCTCTCCTGGGCCGCGCATATCATGGCACCTGCCCTTAACGCATGGTCTTCCGCCGTTCGCCTAACATAGCCCGGTGCGGGTTATTCACCCTCCCCGCACTGGTCGGGCACAGCCGGCGAGCATTCAGACAGTAAGGGTTGGCGCAGGCTCAATGGCTCAAGAAGCCATAGCTGCCCCTGCACGCGTCCGAGTCCATTTTCCGGGGCCACCTTCCCGCCCTCAGCCTAGACCTCAGTGCCTACTACACGCCACTAGGCTACCCATGCATTTCCAGAGCCCTGTTCCTCCTCCACGCACTCTCACTAAGACCGTGCGTCCATGACTACAACCCAACCACCAAGTATTCGAGGTGCTCCAGTTTCCGCGCCCACGCCGCACTAAGCCACCTGTGCGTCTCCCTAAGTCTGTACACACTGTCACTTCATCTCCCCGCTACTAGTGCGCTGAGGGTGCGTGCCCTCAGCCAGGTGCCACCGTGCCGGTACCCTATCGCACCAGGTATACGAGGTACGCTTTAGAGTAGCAGTGTGCCCTGTCCCTGCTCCCCGCACTAGTATGAAAGGTGCGTGTCCTTAGCCCGTGTGCCTCCAGTTCCCGGCACCCACGCACCAAGGTCTACAGGCCGCCTTATCCGGCCAGAGCCATGCCGTGCTCCCAGCGCCGATCTGAGCCATCCGTCTCACCAGCAGCCCATCTGAGCCATCCGCTCCCAGGCCGCCAATCCTGCAACCATCCGTTCTCCCCAGCGCCAATCGTGACCATCCGTCTCTCCCCAGCGCCGCGCTGATCCGCCCGTTCTGCAATGAGCCTGGCAAGAAGCCGCCCGTCTGCCATGAGCTGCAGAAGCCGCCGTCGTGCCATGAGCCCCTAACAGAGCCGTCCGCCCAGACGGAGCCGCTATGAGCCGCCCGCCAAGCAGGAGCACGCTAGTACCCGTCCGTCAGACAGGGCGCCAGGCCGCCAACCAGACAGGATCTTCCAGGTGGAGCCCCCCGATTCGCCAGACCGCCAAGCCAACAGGATCTGCCAAGAGCCGCCCAAGCCAGAACAGGATCTGCCAAAGCCGCCCAGCCAGACCAGGATCGTGCCAGAGCGCCTAGGCCAGACAGGATGCATGCCAGAGCCGCCATGCAGACGCCTGAGCAGACCAGAGCCGTCAGCGCAGCCATGAGCAGCTCCAAGAGCCTGTCAGAGAGCAATGAGCAGTCCAGACAGTCCAGGAAAGACCATGAGCAGCCAGAGCCGTCAGCCAGCCATGAAGCGTCCAGACCGTCAGCGCAGCCATTGGAGCGTCGCACCATACAGCCGTCAGCCCAGCCATGAGCGTCCAGAGGCCTCAGCCCGCCATGAGCCGTCAGAGCCTCTCAACCTTGCTGGACCATGATGAGGCGATCACAATGTGATTAGCCGATCAGCTGCCAAATGAAGCCGAGATATAAGCCCAGAGCCGTCAGTCAGCCATTAGCCGCTGTACCCTGCACATTCTCAGAAGCGGCTAAGTAGAAAATATATCAGAGACTGACCGACCTCAGATTTGCCCAGGCTGTCTCTCGTCCGGTAGCATGCCACTTACGCAGTCCCGGAGTTGCCCCTCTAGCCTGAGCTACCTCTTTATCCTCAAAGAATGCTCCTATCGCCTCCCATCCAACACCTAAGCAATACAATCGCCTCGTCACTAGAAGCGTAGACACCTAATGGGTCCTGAGCTATCCATTGTCCCATGGAGCTGGTCCTTCGGAGTTCTGGTGGAGCCCTAAATTTAAGTGGGGTTTTTTTTAAAATTTTTCCTGGAAAAAGGGGAGAGACGGTACGGGATTCCTCCTCAGCGCCTCCCAACATCCTTATAAGTTGGTGTGCAGCTAAGGAACGGCGGTTATGACTTATGCGGTGCGGCGCTCGTGCGGGTGGGACAGCAACGGCCGTCGGAGCCTAAGCCAACACCTGGTGGTCAGATCCCCACCCTCAAGACCCTCCCCTGGACTTTTTTGAGTGATTTTCCTCGCGTTCGTTTATAACGAAGTAACGGCGGATCTTTTTGAAGGAGGCGGGGATTAGTTCAGGTTCCTGACCACTGTTTTCTGTTAGTTTGTGTGTTAGTTGGTCAGTGACGTGATTTTGGGTGGGCATGTCTATGTTATCTTTGTTTCTATGTTGGTCTTTAGGGTGACCTGGTATGGCTCTAAAATTAGAGGCAAGGGGTGTTTTGCGTTCACCTGGCTGACTTAAGAAATCACATATTTAGGTAGGGCTGTGTACAACAGTGTTTGGTTGTGCGGTTGGTTGTCTTCCGTGTGTCAAGTGTATCCTGCTCGCACCATAAATCCGGACTGCTCTACGCTAATTTGTTTTCATTTCTCACATGTAGGCTATTTTTCCCTGTGTCGTATCAAGAGTGTGTCTCACTAGGGCGTTCTCGCGGTTTATGTATGGAGTGCAGGTACGGTTCAGGGTCATGTCCTACTGTTCGTTTTGACATATCATTGGTATCATTTTTGAATGTCTATAGAGTTAGTTTTCGAGTCGGATTGTTTTTCCGACGTCTGTCAATTTAATAAATTGGGCATAAGTAAATCTTGCCACTATATCACCGCTGCAAAAGGCTGCTTGGGTCTCAATCCCTGCTGCCCTCCTCTTGCTGGATCAGATGAAAAAACGAGGAGGACCTGTAAACCTGCTCAATACACAATAGAAGTAGTGACGGGAGAGGGTCCAATGAGGAGCAGGTTGGAAAAACAACTCAGTAAAATGCGCGTTTTGATTCTCTACACCTATGGGACCAAGTAGAAAATTGTAATTCAGCACTCCACCTTTACTTGTAGTCACTCCTGATAAAAGCATCTACTAAATGCTTAAATATAAATATAAGACGTGCGGTCAAAATCATCCAAGCGCGTCTACATGGAGTGATCTGTGCTATTTGGACATTTATCCAAACAACCCTATTGGCTCATAAGGATTAATGGCAAATAATGAGCGTGAACTGATTGGTCATCGAAAGTCAGTCCTCTTGGGGCGCGTAATTGTTAATTTCATGTGCTAGTTATATGGGATGGAGATGTGTTTGTCCAACAGCATATGTACAAAATCTCGCACATGCCACGACTGAAAATACGACGCACACGTAGCAACAACATCACGGACACACGCACACAGCGGAACACAACGGATAACAACCGAAACACGGACACGGCACGCACCCAACGCACGCACGCACGCATAACGCTACGCACGCACGCACGCAACCGCACGCACACACACACACACACCGCCACCTACAACACACACAACACATACCACAAACAGCTGGGGTATTTAGTCAAGGTTTTTGGGTGTTAATTGCTTTCTAGCTGAAACACAGACCGGCAACACAACTCAGGCCAAGTCACCTTGTGCTCGTCTGGAGTCAGTCTTGGGTTTCTATCAAGTAGCCCCTTTAATGAGTAACTAGAACTGACTATATTCCTATTTTCCCTCTAGCGTGTGTAATTAGGTGAAATTGACCGTAGGTCTTTCACCAAAGTGCCACCCGAGGGATGTAATAAAACTTGTATATGTCTGTTTTTCCCCTACTCGCAGGATTACATGACAGTTTCCCCCTACAGCAGACCATACATGAGGCATTTCCCCTACTGCAAGATTACAATGAAGGCTTGTTTCCCTACTGGCGAGAAGCATATTACATTTGAGCGGCTGTCTCCCCTTGCAATTACATGAGGACTGTAATTCACCTACTAGCAGCCTTAACAGTGATGCTGTTACCCTACTGCAGATTACAACTGAGGCTGCCTTTTCCCCTACTCAGCAGATTACAGAGGCTGTTCCCCTACTGCAGATGTACATAGGCTGTTTCCCTACCTGCAAGATAACATGGGCTTGTTCCCCTTAACTGCAGAATAACATGATGGCTGTTTCCCCTTAAACTGCAAGATTACATGAAGCTGTTTCCCCTACTAGGCAGATTAATGTGGCTGTTTCCCGCTAACTCGCAGATTACATGAGGCTTGTTCCCTTACTGCCAGAACTTACATGAAGGCTGTTTCCCCTACTGCAGTATTACATGAAGGCTGTTTCCCCTACTGCAGATTACATGAGGCTGTTCCCCCTACTGCAGATTACATGAGCGCTGTTCCCCTACTGCGCAGATACCAAGGCTGTTCCCCTACTGCAGATTACATGAGGCTAGTTTCCCCTACTGCAGATTACATGCAGGCTGTTTCCCCTATCTCGCGATTAACAACATGAGGCTGTTTCCCCTTACTGCAATTACATGAGGCCTGTTTCCCCTTACTGCGAGATTACAGTAGGCTGTTTCCTGACTGCAGATTACAATGAGGCTGTTTCCCTTACTGCAGGATTACTTGAGGCGTTTCCCTTACTGCAGATAATACATGAACGCTGTTTTCCCGACTGCAGATTACATGAGGCTGTTTCCCCTACTGCAGATTACATGAGGCCTGTTTCCCTACTGCAGATTACATGAGGCCTGTTTCTTACTGCAGATATAACATGAGGCTGTTCCCCCTAACTGCAGGATTACTAGGCTGTTTCCCTACTGCAGATTACATGAGGGCCTGTTTCTCCCTAACTAGCAGATTACATGCAAGGCTGTCTCCCCTTACTGCAGAATTACAAATGAGGCGTCGTATTCCCTTAACTGCAGATTACATGAAGGCTGTTTCCCTACTGCAAGAATTACATGAGGCTGTTTCCCTTACTGCAGATTACATATGAGGCTCGTATCCCTATGCGAAGATTACAGTGATGGCTGTTTCCCCTAACTGCAGATTACAAGTGAGGCGTTTTACCCCTACTGACAGATTACATGAGGCTGATTTCCCTTACTAGCAAGATTACATGAGGGCTGTATCCCATAACTGCAGATTTCAGCATGGAGGCTGGTTTCCCTTACTGAGCAAGATTACATTGAGGCTGGTTCCTTACAGCTAGAGTTACATGAAGCTGTTTCCCTTACGCAAGATTACATGAGGCTGTTTCCCTTAAGCAGAATTACATGACACTGTTTACCCCGACTGCAGATACAATGAGGCTGTTTCCCTTCACGCAGATTACGATGAGGCGTTTCCCTACTGCAGATGTACAGTGAGGCATCTTTCCCTTACCTGCAGAATTACATGAAGGCTGTTTCCAATCTCACATGCAGATTACATGAGGCTTTTCCCTACTGCAAGATTACATGAGGCTGGTTCCCTGTACTCTGCAGATTACATGAGGCTTTTACCTTACTGCAGATTCACACTTGTTGTTTGTGTAAATGGATTTTGTAATGTTGTATGTTTCCCCCTCCACAACACTTTCCATCAATGTGTATACCAGGCCCTCTTTCCAAAATGAGTCCAAGGTTTTTTTAAATCAACAAAGCATGAGAAGACTTTGCCTTTCTTTTGGTTTCTTTGTTTGTCAATTAGGGTGTGCAGGGTGAATACGTGGTCTGTGGTACGGTAATTTGGTAAAAAGCCAATTTGACATTTTCTCAGTACATTGTTTTTGCTGAGGAAATGTACGAGTCTGCTGTTAATGATAATGCAGAGGACTTTCTCAAGGTTGCTGTTGACACATATTCCACGGTAGTTATTGGGGTCAAATTTGTCTCAACTTTTGTGGCTTGAGGTTATCAGTCCTTGGTTCCAAATATTGGGGAAGATGCCACAGCTGAAGATCATGTTAACGAGTTTAAGTTGGAGTTGGAATTTGGAGTTGGAAAGTTGGAATTTGTGGTCTGTATATTTTATCATTTCATTGAGGATACCATCAACCCCACAGGCCTTTTTGGGTTGGAAGGTTTTTATTTTGTCCTGTAGTTCATTCAATGTAATTGGAGAATCCAATGGGTTCTGGTAGAATAGTTGATTCTAAGGTTTGTATTTGATCATGTAAATATTTTTGCTGTTTGTTTTTTGTTATAGAGCCAAAAAGATAGAAGTTGTATATCCATACATCTCTGATTTGAATAGACAATCATTTCTATTGGACAAATTCAGGTATGTTTGTCCCCGTTTGCTTTCGTTTAAGAAACGAATCTCTGCGTGTTGTTGTTTGTTTAGAGTTTTACAATTTTCCCAGAACTAGTTTGATTCTATGGATTCTTCAATTACATTGAGCTGATCTCTGACATGCCGTACATTGTATTTCCGTAGAGTATTTCTGTATTGTTTTCAGGATTCACAATAGTGAAGGCGTAGACTCCTGGTTTTCTGGGTCTCTATGTTTTTGGTTGGATAGGTTTCTCAATTTATTTCTTAGGTTTTTGCAATCTTCATCAAACCATTTGTAATTGTTGTTCATTTTCTTCTGTTTTCTGCTTGAAATGTTTAGATTTGACAGGGAAGCTGAGAGGTCAAATATACTGTTTAGGTTTTCTACTGCCAAATTTACACCTTCACTATTACTGTGAAACATTRTGTCCAGGAAATTGTCTAGAAGGGATTGCATTTGTTGTTGCCAAATAGTTTTTTGGTAGATTGCCACACTATTTTCCTTCTATCTATGGCATTTCTCAATACTATTCAGTTCCTTRGCCTTTGATGCCTCAAGACTGAGCAAAGCTCTGTTCAAGTAGAGTGTGATTTTGCTGTGATCTGATAGCGATGTCAGTGGACTGACTGTGAACGCTCTAAGAAACTCTGGGTTGAGGTCAGTGATAAAGTAGTTGACAATACTACTGCCAAGAGATGAGCTATAGGTGTACCTACTATAGGAGTCCCCTCGAAGCCTAACATTGACTATGTACATACCCAGCCATGCGACAGAGCTGCAGGAGTTGTGACCCATTTTTGATGGTTATGTTGTCGTAGTTGTGTCTAGGGGGGCATATGGGGGAGGGATTGCTGTCACCTCCAGGTAGGTGTTTGTCCCCCTGTGTGCTGAGAGTGTCAGGTTCTTGTCCAGTTCTGGCATTTAGGTCGCCACAGACTATTACATGTCCCTGGGTCTAGATATGGCTGATCTCCCCCTCTAGAATGGAGAAGCTGTCATTGTTAAAGTATGGGGATTCTATTGGGGGGATTTAGTAGGTAGCACACATGAGGACATTCTTCTCTTTTGAGATAATTTCCTTACTAATTTCTAGCCAGATCGTTTATATAGTTACAAGGAGGCTTGCTAGTGTATGTTGTCTAGTTACAAGGGGGCTGTGCTATCCATGTGTTGCTCATGTGTTGTCTAGTCCACAAGGAGGGCTGTCTCAGTGTCACTGTGTCTAGTTACAAGGGGGCTGTGCTTAGTGTCATGTGTGTCTAGTTACAAGCGTAGGGGACCCTGCTAGTCGCATCACGAGCTCGTCAGTGTGCTAATCAGTGTCAATGCGCTCTGCTATTAGTGCGCTCAGTGGCTGTGTCACTGTCATCGTTGTCTAGTTACAAGGAGGGCTGTGCTACAGTGTCATGTGGTCGTATACAAGGGGGCTGTGCTACAGTGGTCATGTTGTCTAGTTACAAGGGGGGCTGTGCTACAGTGTCATTTGTCTAGACAAGGGGGCTGTGCCTACAGTTGTCATGTGTTTAGTTACAAGGAGGGCTGTGCTACAGTGTCATGTTGTCTAGTTACAAGGGGCTGTGCTACAGTGTCATGTTGTCTAGTTACAAGGAGGGCTGTGCTACAGTGTCATGTTGTCTAGTTACAAGGGGCTGTGCTACAGTGTCATGTTGTTAGTTACAAGGAGGCTGTGCTCGTGATCATGTTGTCTAGTTACAAGGGGCTGTGCTACAGTGTCATGTGTCTAGTTACAAGGAGGGCGTGTGCTATGTGTCATTTGTCTAGTTACAAGGGGGCTGTGCTACAGTGTCATTTGTCTAGTTACAAGAGGGCTGTGCTACAGTGTGTCATGTTGTCAGTTACAAGGGGGCTGTGCTACAGTGTCATGTTGTCTATTACAAGGGGCTTGCTGTGTTCATGTTGTCTAGTTACAAAGGAGGGCTGTGCTTACATGTCATGTTGTCTAGTTACAAGGAGGGCTGTGCTACAGTGTCATGTGTCTAGTTACAAGGGGGCTGTGCTACAGTGTCATGTGCTAGTTACAAGGAGGGCTGTGCCTAGTGTCATGTTGTCTAGTTACAAGGGGGGCTGTGCTACAGTGTCATGGTGTTCTAGTTACAAGGAGGGCTGTGCTAGTGTCATTTGTCTAGTTACAAGGGGGCTGTGCTACAGTGTCATGTTGTCTAGTTACAAGGAGGGCTGTGCTACAGTGTCTATGGTCTAGTTACAAGGAGGGCTGTGCTACAGTGTCATGTTGTCTAGTTACAAGGGCTGTGCTACAGTGTTCATGTTGTCTAGTTACAAGGGCTGTGCTACAGTGTCATGTTGTCTAGTTACAAGGAGGGCTGTGCTACAGTGTCATGTTGTCTAGTTACAAGGAGGGCTGTGCTACAGTGTCATGTTGTCTAGTTACAAGGAGGGCTGTGCTACAGTGTCATGTTGTCTAGTTACAAGGGGGGCTTGGCTACAGTGTCATGTTGTCTAGTTACAAGGAGGGCTGTGCTACAGTGTCATGTTGTCTAGTTACAAGGAGGGCTGTGCTACAGTGTCATGTTGTCTAGTTACAAGGGGCTGTGCTACAGTGTCATGTGGTTTAGTTACAAAGGGGCTGTGCTAGTGTCATGTGTCTAGTTACAAGGGCTGTGCTACAGTGTCATGTTGTCTAGTTACAAAGAGGCTGTGCTAGTGTCATGTTGTCTAGTTACAAGGGCTGTGCTACATGTCATGTTTCATACAAGAGGCTGTGCTACAGTGTCATGGTGTCAGTTACAAGGGGGCTGTGCTAAGTGTCATTGTGGTCTATTAGAAAGGGCTGTTGCTACAGTGTTCCATGTTGTTAGTTAACAGAGGGCTGTGCTACAGTGTCATGTTTGTCTAGTTACAAGGAGGGCTGTGGCTACAGTGTCATGTTGTCTAGTACAAGGGGGGCTGTGCTACAGTGTTCATGTGTTCTAGTTACAAGGAGGGGCTGTGCTACAGTGTCTGTTGTCTATTACAAGGGGCTGTGTACAGTGTCATGTTGTCTAGTTACAGGAGGCTGTGCTACAGTGTCATGTTTTAGTTACAAGGGGGGCTGTGCTACCGTTGTCATTTGTCTAGTTACAAGGGGGCTGTGCTCTCCATGTTGTCTAGTTACAAGGAGGGGCTGTGCTAGTGTCATGTTGTCTAGTTACAAGGGGCTGTGCTACAGTGTCTTAGTTACAAGGGGCTGTGCTTACAAGTGTTCATGTTGTCTACGTTACAAGGGGGCTGTGCTACAGTCCACGTGTCTAGTTACAAGCCGGGCTGTGCTAGTGTCATGTTGTCTAGTTACAAGGGGGCTGTGCTACAGCTGTTGTCTTAGTTACAAGAGGGCTGTTGCACGTGTCAGTGTCATTCTAGGTTTACAGGTCTGTTTAGTTCAAGGAGTGGCTGTAGCCTACCACTCGCATGGTCTGATGGTACAAGGCGGGCTTGTCAGCTGTGAGCATGTGGTCTAGTTAGAAGGTTATGGGCTGTGCTATAGGTGTCATCGTTGGCTTTAGTTAGCAAGGGGGCTTGTGCTTACAGTGTTCAATGGTTGTCTAGTACAGTGAGGGGGCTGTGGCTCAGGTCGATGTTGTCTATTACATGAGGAGGGCTGTGCTACACTGTCATGCTGTGTTAGTACAAGGGGGGCTGTGCTAAATTCAGTTGTGCAGTTACAGGAGGCTGTGCTACAATGTGTATGTTGT
>NW_019943374.1:111262-122530 GCF_002910315.2 Salvelinus sp. IW2-2015 | reverse complement strand
CTTCTCTCCTCTCTAGTCCCTCCTACCCTCCCCCTCCTCTGCTTCTCTTGTCCCTTCTTCCACCCTCCCCTCGCCCCTCTCTCTCTTGTCCCTCTCCACCCTCCCTTCCCTCTCTCTCTCTCTCTTCTCTCTGTTCCTCTCCCCTCTCTCCTGTCCCTCTCCACCCTCCGCTTCCCTCTTCTCCTTGTCCCTCTCACCCTCCCCCTCCTCTCTCTCTTGCCTCTCTCTCCTCCCATCCTCCCCCTCTCTCTCTGTCCCTCCCCCTCTCTTCTCTCTTCTGTTCCCTTCCAACTCTCCCCTCCCTCACCCCTTTCTCTCTCTCTCTCTCTGTCCTCTCCACCCCCCCTCTCTCCCTCACCCCCTTTCTCTCTCTCTCTCTGTCTCTCTTCCACCCCCTCTCTCTCTGTGTCCCTCTCTCCTCCCTCCCCACCCCCTCCTCTTCTCTCTGTCCTCGCCACCCTCCCCTCCCTCTCTCTCCCTCACCCCCCTTTCTCTCTCTCTCCCCTCTCTGTCACGCGCTGGGATGTGATAAGCTACAAACTCTCATCCCGTCTGACACCTAAAGGTCCAAAGACAAGGGTTGACACCGCTGCCCAAGTGCATCACAGAATCCCCACTGACTTCCGATACCCTTGGGATGGGCTAAGCTGTTGAGATCATTTCCTTATTTCATTTCTAGCCAGATATCTCTCTCTCTCTCCGCCTCCCTTCCTTTGTCTCTATATCTTTCTCTCTCTCGCCTCCTTTCTTTGTCTCTATATCTCTCTCTCGTGCTGGATGTGAGAAGCTTCAAACCAAATACTACACACTCCACAACCAACACACACATGTCCATTCATGGCCACCAGGCAGCTACACTGCACGCACGCTACTGCACGCACGCACGCACGCACGGCACACAGCACGCACACAACACACACACACACACACACACACACACACACGCACACACACGCACCCATACGCACGCACGCTACGCCACGACCACACACACACACACACACACCACAACACACCACACACATCACACACACCACACACACACCACACACACACCACACACACACCACAACACCACACACACACACAGACACACACACACCACACACATCAGTGCCAGCCATTATTATTTAGTCTGACAGTAGTAAAGCTGTTAACAGCATCTCAGAAGGCTTGTCACAGAACTGAGAAGGAACGCATATGAACTCTCTAAACCAAAATGCAGACATGAATATCATCTTTCTCCTCTCTGGAAACTTCACACCACTTCTTCAACAACACCTCTCTTCCCTGCACCGTACAACAACTACCCACTTCCTTTTCAATACCAAAAACAGACATCACAGTTTTAGTTCTCAACAGAGCACACACACAAACAGCTGATAGGTCTTCACACTCTTACCTAGTTACAAGGAGGGCTGTGCTACAGTGTCATGTTGTCTAGTTACAAGGGGGGCTGTGCTACAGTGTCATGTTGTCTAGTTACAAGGAGGGCTGTGCTAGTGTCATGTTGTCTAGTTACAAGGGGGGCTGTGCTACAGTGTCAAGGAGGGCTGTGCAGTGTGTACAGTCTCAACTTACTTCCCTGTCCACAGATTGGCTGTGTTCCTAAGTATTCTACATACAACTAAAGTATAAGTAGCTACAGGCCTTCAGGGAGTTTATTTTCCAATACTTTTGGTCAGAATTTGTCACACAAAAAGTTTCAATATATGTTGAGTAATCGATGAAGTTTGTGGGTTCAATATGAAACTGTTGATGGGTGTTTCATACTGACTGTAGGCCTACATAAATCCCCGGTCGGTGTACATATTGTATTTATTTAACCAGGAAAGTCAGTTTAGAACAAATTCTTATTTACAATGACTGCCTACCCTGGCCAAACCCAGATGATGCTGGGCCAATATGGGACACCCAATCACAGCCAGTTGTAATACAGCCTGGAATTGAACCAGGGACTGCAGTGACACCTTTGGCACAGAGATGCAGTGCCTTGGGCCGCAGTAGGTTTTGTAATATCTGTATTCTTTTATTTAACTAGGCAAGTCAGTTAAGAACAAATTCTTATAAACAATGACGGCCAGTGGATTAACTGTCTTGTTCAGGGGCAGAACGACAGATTTATACCTTGTCAGCTCAGGGATTCGATCTTGCAACATTCCAGTTACTAGTCCAACGCTCTAACCACCATTCCACTAGGCTACCTGCCGCCCCATCTSTATTTGCATGTGGAGCCCTGGAATCATCCTCTCCCTTTCATCTCATTCTAATCTCTCATTCTATCTCATCTGCATAACTGCTACGTAATCCATGTAACCGTGGCGATATATTGTTGTTGTTCCAGACATGACTGGCAACCCGTAACCGATGAGAAGATACGCTGCTGTAATCCAGCCTGGTGATTGGCTCATGCCTCTGAGGTTGTTGCTTGGAGATTGATGCTAGGTATTGAAGTACAGTTCATCAGTCCCCAAACAGGAAGCTGACAAGTAACCAGTGTCATTGACATTGAGATAATTTTACTGTGATAATGTCAAAGACATACTGTAGCCACTACTCTATACATCCCCATGTCCTCTAGTCCATTCCCTTACCTGTCTAATTCCCCTTCGAAACTCATGATTGAAATACTATCCCACGTTTTACACTCCTCTGCAGGATAATGTGAAATAAAATGGTACAACTGGTTTCTCAGAGGGGCCTTTTGGGTGAAAATACGGACTAAGACTTTAGCCCCAAGCGACGTTACCGTACTTCTGTTTCAGAGAATAAATTCAGCTTCCGGTAGATGTAGACAAGACTGACATCATAAGAGTTAGCATCCTGAACAAATTATAAATATATATATCATATCCTTAACGTTCAGTACAGTAGAAATCCATATGTACATTCCTGTATGGTTTCCAGTCCTATAGGAGTCTTTGATCCTGTAGTATTGAGTATGAGTGGAGAGCCCAGAGGCACATGTGTCTGAAAGAGATGACGGGCCGGCTAAGTGGCTAAGTGGCTAAGTGGATCCCAATAGGTCCAATATATGGACTGCAAGGTGACATCACAGAGTCAAATACAAATGCAGAGTGTTATGTTGAAGTCTAAATCTAGTCTTTCTCGGCAGGCTCAGGGCGCTCCACGCGTTCTGTGAGAAGAGACTTGTCGAGGTCAGACTTTTGTCATGAAAAAACAGATCTGACCCCTCCACGATATACAGTCAAAACTACATCCATTCCCATGTTTGGGAAAGTCTGTCCACACCACGGTTAGGAATTTGCTACTAGTTTATGAGATCACAGAAATCCTCCCGATTTTCACACACACACAGAAGAAACAGAGCGGCCATTGACTGTAGACACATGTAGTACTGTAGAGCCTATTGGGCGTGATTGGGTACAGTACCACTGTAGACACATGTAGTACTGTAGAGCCTATTGGGTGTGATTGGGTACAGTACCACTGTAGACACATGTAGTACTGTAGAGCCTATTGGGCGTGATTGTGTACAGTACCACTGTAGACACATGTAGTACTGTAGAGCCTATTGGGTGTGATTGTGTACAGTACCACTGTAGACACATGTAGTACTGTAGAGCCTATTGGGTGTGATTGGGTACAGTACCACTGAATGTGTTGTTTTTTATCTAACTAGGCAAGTCAGTTAAGAACAAACTCTTATTTACAATGACGTTCTACCCCGGGCGACGCTGGGCCAATTGTGCACCGCCCACTATGGGACTCCCAATCACAGCCGGATGTGATACAGCCTGGATTCGAACCAGGGACTGTAGTGACGCCTCTCGCACTGAGATGCAGTGCCTTGGAACGCTGCGCCACTCAAGAGCCTGATTGGTAGAACAGACACGTGTTAACATCAAAGATGTTTCCTCTTTTGTAAACGTCTCGGACACAAAACAAAAATACTCCATGAGTTGCATTTTCTATTACTGGTAAACAAGCGATGGAAATATTTTTGTTCATATTAATTTTGTCTTTCGAAATATGAGGGAACTACCATAACAAATGTACGAAAAAGAAAGTATGAAAAWGTATGCACTCACTGACTGTAAGATGCCCTGGATAAGACTGTCTGCTAAATGACTCAAATGTAAAGAATGTAAAGGGTGACATGGATCTTGTGAAATTATTATGAGGAAGGAAAACTTGTGAAACCCCAAACCAAATCCTCAAAACTGAGGAAGGCTTTTACCATTGTAACAGCAAAAGTAGCCATTTTTGTTTTTAAAGGCACACAGTAAGTCATTGTAGACAAGCGTTAAAGAAAACACATTTAGTTTTATGTCAAGACAATTAATTTAAAAAAAAACTTCCCTGGAACTCTTAGATACCGTGTAAATATTCTGGGACTAATTCAGGGTACAAAGTACCGGCCCATTTGGACTGGAACGTTTCGTGTCCAGTTCTCTTCCAAATACACCTCTATTCTCTGGATTATTTCACTTGTAATCAAAGTTAAACATGAATGATTTAATCAATACCCTGTTGTTGATGGAGATATCAGGTGAGAGCGTATTTACTAAGATATGTAGGCAGTGAAGATGGTTTATATAATGTGTATTATCATTAGGACCTTGACTTTGGAATGAGAAGAGGGATTTTGGGTGTAGTTATGTTGTGTGTTGTTTGGTAGTGTGTGTGTGTGTGTGGTGTGTGGTGTGTGTGTGTGGTGTGTGGTTGTTGTGTGTAGTGGGTGTGTTGTGGGTGATGTTGTGTGTTGATGTGCTTGTGTGTGTGTGTGTGTGTGTGTGTGTGTGTGTGTGTGTGGTGGTGTGTTGTGTGTAGATTGGTAGATAGCTGCATACAGAGAGTATATTCCATAAAATCCTGGTCGGTGTACATGATTGGACAGACATATTGACAGACAATACCCACTCCTCCGGCCACCACTGGTAATCAAATTACAGGACGTTCAAATCAGCCCTTACAACACAGCTAAAATGTACAAACATCACGACACAGACAAATCCACACAACACACACATCAACACAACACGACACTCTCCCACACATCACACACACACAACCCCCATTCTTAACCTGCTGCAGCATGCTGCCAAAAGACTCAGTGCAGAGAACACATCAGTACTCTGCAGGGTGAAAGAAGCCAGACTGCTGCTGGTTGAGATGTAACACCAATGGAACCCGTCGCTAAAGTTAACTCTGGAGATCTGTCTCTAAAAGACGATCAGAAAAGCAAAAGTTCCCAGTGAGTATCCCACGTGTGTCCGGCTGGACTTGATCATTTAAAGATGAAGGAGAGCAACGTCGCTCAATCAAAGATTTCAGTGGAACATATATTTTCTAGATGTTTGGAGGACGCTGAACTTGTTGAAGATGAACTCGTGGAGAATTAACCAAGAGCGAAGCCAGCAGAGAGCAAATGGAGTCTGAGTATAAAAGATACAGAGTGTTAAATAAGTATAGTCTGAGTAGAGAGATACCGGAGTATTAAACGCAGATATAATCAGGGTATAAAGATATCAGAGTATTAAATAAGCAGATCGTGCTGAGTAGAAGAAATACTAGATGATTAAAGAAAGTGTCGGTCTGAAATAAGGAGAGGAGCAAGTTAGAGAGGAAGTCACTGTGTCTCCTCCCCGCTCAGTCAGACCCTGCTCCTCTTGCCTGCAGGTGTCATTTGGTTAGCTAGCAAGAACTTGAACGACATTACCATTTAGCATATTCTCTTGCGTTCCGCAAATTCACTCTGGCTATCTTCTCTGGACACACAGGCCAGTTCAAAGTGAATGATGTTCAGGCCCTACTGCTTAACGCACAGTCAGTTCAAAAGTGTGACAGCCCTACTGCCTGTAAACCACACAGCCCAGCTCAAAGTGAATGATGACAGCGGCCTCACTGCCTGTAAAACACACAGTCCAGTTCAAAGTGAATGATGACAGCCCATTCCTGTAAACGCACAGTCCAGTTCAAGTGAATGATGAAGGCCTACTGCCTGTAAAGCACATCCAGTCCATCAAAGTGAATGAAGTCAGGACCCTAAAAACTGCCTGTAAACACACAGTCCAGTTCAAAAGTGAATGATGACAGGCCCTACTGCCTGTAAACCACACAGTCCAGTTCAAAAGTGAATGATGACAGGCCCTACTGCCTGTAAACACACAGTCAAGTCAAAGTGAATGATGACAGGCCTACTGCCTGAACGCACTAGTCCTTCAAAGTGAATATGACAGCCACTTCCTGTAACACACAGGTCCAGTTCAAAGTGATGATGTCAGGCCCTACTAGCCTGTAACGCACAGTCCAAGTTTCAAAGTGAATGAGTCAGTCCCTACCGCCTGTAAATCACACACAGTCCAGTTCAAAGTGAATGATGTCATGCCTGTGGTGGCAAAGGGCTTGTTTGCATAAAGGCCTACTGTAGCCGATGGCTATGGCTAACTGGTAGCTCGATTGGCTATGGCTACTGTAGCTCTGATTGGCTATGGCTACTGTAGCTCTGATTGGCTATGGCTACTGTAGCTCTGATTGGCTATCCGGCGCACCGGTCTGTGTGAGACTCCAGTATTGTGACAAGACAGATGTTTAATTAGGTTTATTACTGCAGTGTGCCTATTCACGCCCTAAAAGCATGGGCGTCTCCCACTCTATATTACTATAGAATTTTCACAAATGCCTTAGTATACGTCAAGAATTTATGAAAACGTGAAAATGACCATATCTACCGTAAGTGCTCTCTTGTCAGTTCTTCCTGAGGTATTAGGTATTAGATATTAATACGATTTCATGTTGCTAAAATGCTGTCAGTTCCACTTTAAGGAGAGAAGTGGGAATACACATGCTGAATCCATACATACTGCAGGCCTACGTACAGAGATAACACATTCTTCTAATCAAACACAAAGACATAATGTTGTGCAGCATATAACACACACACACACACTGTGTTGCAATCTGTCTTTGGGCCGTTCGTTTAGTTTGAAGATAATTTCCTTTCCCTCCTGGATGTTTCCTGCTGCAGGGAGATGAGACGATTCCCTCCCCAGAGACAAGGCTCTCATCTGGGGCCTGGGAGAGAGGAGAGGAAAGGAGAGGAAATGAGAGGTGGCGAGGATAGGAGAGGAAAGAGGACAGGCGATGAGAGGATAGGAGAGGAGAGAGAAGGAGAGGAGATTTTGCTGGAGCAGCAGACCGACTGGGTACTATTTGTTATTTKTTTTTTATTTAACTGGGTAAGTCAGTTAAGAACAAATGCTTATTTAAAATGACGACCTACCCCGGCCAAACCCTAAGGACAATGGGCCAATTGTGCGCCGCCCTATGGGACTCAGCCTGGAATCGAACCAGGGTCTGTAATGACGCCTCTAGCACTGAGATGCTGTGCCTCAGACCGCTGCACCACTCAGTAGCCCCAGAAGAGCACAGCTACTAGAGCAGAGCTGGGGAGGAGGTCCCTGTTCAGCTTTCTGTGTCTCTGTCTGTGTCTCTGTCTCTGTCTGTGTCTCTGTCTCTGTCTGGGTGGTGTGTTGATGTGTAGATTGGTAGTAGGTTAGTCTGTCATAGGCGTAGAGAGTATATTCCATAACCAATCCTGGTCGGTGTACATGATTGGACAGACATATTGACAGACAATACCCACTCCTCCGGCCAACCATGGGTAATGTCAAATTACAGGGACGTTCAAATCAGCCCTTACATACACAGCGGCTAAAATGTACAACACAATCACGGGACACAGACAGAATCCACACAACACAACAGTCAGACACAAACACGGACCTCCTCCGGCTACACAAGTCACACACACAAACCCCATCTTAACCTGCTGCAGCATGCTGCCAAAAGACTCCCAGCTGCAGGAGAACACATTCAGTACATCTGCAGGGTGAAAGAAGCCAAGACTGTGCTCGGTTGAATGTTAACACCAATCGGGAACACCGTCGTAAAGTTAACTTCTGGAGATCTGTCTCTAAAAGACGATCAGCAAAAGCAAAAGGTTCCCAGTGATATCCACACGTGTGTCGGACGGACTTGATTCATAAAGATGAAGGAAGCAACGTGACCAATCCCAAAGATTTCAAGTGGATAACATAATTTATCTACGAATGTATTGGAAGGACGCTGAATTGTTGAAAGATGAACTCGTGGAGAATAACCAAGAGCGAAGCCAGCAAGAGCAAAAGATGGATCTGAGTAATAAAAGACTACCAAGAGTGTTAAAATAAGTATACGGTCTGAGTAGAGAGATCACCGGAGTATAAACGCAGATATAATCAGGGTATAAAGATACAGAGTATTAAAGCAGATCGTGCTAGTAGAAGAAATACTAGATGATTAAAGAAAGTGTCGTCTGAAATAAGGGAGGAGCAAGTTTATGAGAGAGAAGTCACTGTGCTCTCCTCCCCGCTCAGTCAGACCCTGCTCCTCTTGCCTGCAGGTGTATGTTGGATTAGCTAGAAGAACTTGAACCGCACATTACCATTTAAGCATATTCTCTGCGTTCTCGCAAATTCACTCTGGCTATCTTCTCTGGACACACAGGCCAGTTCAAAAGATGAATGATGTTCAGGCCCCTACTGCTTAACGGCGGCACAGTCTCAAGTTCAAAAAGTGAATGACAGCCCTACTGCCTGTCAAACCACACAGCCCAGCTCAAAGTGAATGATGACAGGGCCTACTGCCTGTAAATACACACAGTCCAGCTTCAAAGTGAATGAGACAGCCCATCTCCTGTAAGTACGCACAGTCCATTCAAAGTGAATGAATGACTAGGCCTACTGCCTGTAAAGCACACAGCTCCATCAAATGAATGAGTCAGGAACCCTAAAATACTGCTGTAAACACACAGTCCAGTTCAAAAGTGAATGATGACAGGCCCTACTGCCTGTAAACCACACAGTCTTCAAAGTGAATGATGACAGGCCCTACTGCCCTGTAAATATCACACAGATCAGTCAAAGTGAATGATGACAAGGCCTACGCTGAACGCACAGTCCTTCAAAGTGAATGATGACAGGGGCGCCACCTTCCTGTAAGACACACAGGTTCCAGTTCAAAGTGATGATGTCAGGCCCTAACTAGCCTGTAACGCACAGTCCAAGTTTCAATAGTGAATGAGTCCAGTCCCTACCGCCTGTAAACACAACAGTCCAGTTTCAAAGTGAATGATGTCATGCCTGTGGTGGCAAAGTGAGCGGGGATTGTTTGCATAAAGGCCTACTGTAGCCGGAATCGGTATGGCTACTGTAGTCGATTGGGGCTATGGCTACTGTAGCTCTGATTGGCTATGGCTACTGTAAGCTCTGATTGGCTATGGCTACTGGTAGCTCTGCATTGGCTATGGCGCACCGGTCTGTGTAGACTCCAGTATTGTGACAAGACAGATGTTTAATTAGGTTTATTCTGCAGTGTCCTATTCACGCCCTGTGTGTGTGTGTGTGTGTGTGTGTGTGTGTGTGTGTGTGTGTGTGTGCTCCTGCTTGATGAGCCCCAACTGATCCCTCAACAGCAGTAAGATCCAAGCAGCCACATGTCATGCTGTGTGACATCACCGTGGCACATTGTTGTCCAGGGATGTTTCAGTGTTGTAAAGGGTGCGTAACTGGTGGCAAGGAAGTCAGACGCAGGAGAACAGAACTAGGTAATAGCCGGAGCAGTTTAATACCAAAACCAACGGCATCAAGAAAATAACAACTTGGGTACAAAACCCGACGCGCKCCAGTCCACATGTGCACAAGCACTTACAAACAAACAATACCACACAATACCACACAAGACAAGGGGGGAACAGAGGGTTAAATACACAACACGTAATGAGGGAATGAAAACCAGGTGTGTGGGAAAACAAGACAAAACAAATGGAAAATGAAAAGTGGATCGGCGATGGCTAGAAGGCCGGTGACGTTGACCGGCGAACACCGCCCGAACAAGGAGAGGAACCAACTTCGGCGGAAGTCGTGACAAGTGTTTTAACACTGGGGGGAAAAAAGCTTCATATTTTTGACTTCAGATGAGTCCTCCAGTATCAAGCTAACTCATACAACATACAGATTATACTCCTATAGGATAATCTCAAAAAGATTATACTCCCATAGGCTAATCTCATACAGATTATACTCCTATAGGCTAATCTCATACAGATTATACTCATATAGGCTAATCTCATACAGCATACAGATTATACTCCTATAGGCTAATCTCATACAGCATACAGATTATACTCCTATAGGCTAATCTCATACATCCTTAACACTGTTAGACATCAACACGTATTTTCCCCCTCAGTGGGGATCACAGTGTATTGTGAGCATAACTAATTGTAGTGTGTGAGCTTGAATTTGAAGCCCTTTGGAAAGCAACACAGTACTCAAAAGGACATTGTCTATAGTGTCAGCTGGACATACCCTCTGTCTCAGCCTCAGTGGGGTTTCTACACACACACAGACAGAGAAAACACACGATGGAGACATTGTAAATGCAAAGAAACTCGAGAAAACGGTCCTGCCGCCACACACACACACACACACACACACACACACACACACACACACACACACAGATACACACGCTGTGAAGAAAGTGTCGAACAACATACCCCATGTCATCACATCCAGTGTGATTTCCTAACACGGCTACACAGTGCAGTGCACACACACATATACACACATACACACACACACACTCACTGAGTAGAGAGATCAGACCATGCCACTGTCTGTCTGCCTGCCTGTCTGTCTGTCTGTCCGATAGCTTGGCCACGTGGCGCACGCTGTCCCCTAAGTATCCATTACCCGGCAGCTGTCATCTGATACCCAACCCTGAGCATCCATAGGCCTGGCCGGGACGTGGAGAGGACTCGATGAAGGGCACTCCACTGCCACAAGCAGAAATAGAGAGGGAGCGCGGGGAAGAGAGAGATAAGCAGAGAGAAAGGGAGAGATAAATGGGAGAGAGAGAATGAGAGAGGGAAAGAGAAAGACAGAGAGACAGAGAGACAGAGAGAGAGAGGGAGAGCAGATATTGATTGTCTTCCTCTTCAGTGAATACGATATAGAAATCCTTTGGTGAAGCAGATTAATCCACCACCACTCTCCTCTCCTCCTGAGGGCTGGTTCACAGTCTCTTTGGGTTCCTACATGGTTTCTGAACCAGCTGAGTTCACAGTCTCTTTGGGTTCTACATGGTTTCTGAACCAGCTGAGTTCACAGTCTCTTTGTGAGGAGGGAGGCAGCAGGGCAACTTTGGTCTCATCAAAGAGAAAGAGATGAGGGGGGAGAGAAAGAGAGAGAGGAGGGAGGA
>NW_019943374.1:92724-103849 GCF_002910315.2 Salvelinus sp. IW2-2015 | reverse complement strand
TCCCCCCCGGGAGACATTTTTATGTAGAACGACTGAGAAGCTCAGTTCTGGTGACTTTAAAAGGAAATTCTGCTCCAAAATTCAAGAAAATAAAATGATGCTATAAATTATACACCTCCAGAAAAGACCCCAATAACATATTGGTAAAAACAAAAATATATGTTTAAGCCTGTGCATGGTCCATATTATCAGATATGATCAATAAACATTCTGACCCGTAGCCCAACTAGCATAGTGGCTAGGAACAAGTAGGATGAAGCATGAMGTTGCCCATCTGCATTTTGCCTATTGGGCTAATCATTWGCTAGTTCATGTAATACATTAACTAGTTAGCATGTATGGATATATTTTATGTCCCAAAAAACAGGCTTAAACAGCTGTTAATACATGTAAAAAATATAGTTTCCTGATCTTTCTTCTATCTCTCTGATATAGGACAGACACTTCAGAACAAACTTCCTTTKGATTTTTTGGGGGACTATCTSTTGTTCCATGTAGTGAATCTGTTATTCAGTGCAATTTTATGGGCTAATAGCAGTCAGGTCAAATTCAATTTTATAATCAAATATTTTTTGGATTCTTCAAAATCAAATAACAAAATTATTTTTGGTATGACCTTCTTAAAACAATTCCCCGGGCTTAGACAGGGCTTAGACCCTAGAGGGTTTTAAGACACTTTGTTGGCATTTCATTTATTTTGTCAGTTACCTGTAAAATAGCATACATGAAAACAATGTGTGTGGTAAACTGTTTGTGCTCTTCGCCCTAGTGGCTCCCCCTCCGCCCTAGGAGCTCCCCCTTCTAGGAGCTCCCCCTCCGCCCTAGGAGCTCCCCCTTCTAGGAGCTCCCCCTTCTAGGAGCTCCCCCTTCTAGGAGCTCCCCCTTCTAGGAGCTCCCCCTTCTAGGAGCTCCCCCTTCGCCCAAGTGGCTCCCCCTTCTAGGAGCTCCCCCTTCTAGGAGCTCCCCCTTCTAGGAGCTCCCCCTTTCGCCCCTAGTGTGCACCCCCTTTCTTAGGAGCCTCCCCCTTCTATTTGGCAGCTCCCCCTTCGCGCCGAGGAGACCCCCCTTCCCTAGTGGCTCCCCCCTTCGCCCTAGAGCTCCCCTTCGCCACCTAGTGGCTCCCCCTTTCTAGGAGCTCCCCCTTATCCTAGGAGCTCCCCCTTGCCATAGGAAGCTTCCCCTCGCCCTAGTGGGCTCCCCCTTCTAGGAGCTTCTACCCCCTGCTCCCCGTCCATAGGGGTACCACGCAGTGCCCCTTCTAGTCATCGCCCTAGAGGCGTCCCTCTCTAGACTCTTTGGAGCTCCCTTGCCAGGAGCTCCCCCTTTAGGAGCTCCCTTACTAGGAGCTCCCCCTCCCTTCTAGGAGCTTCCCCCTGTCGCCTAGGGAAGTCCGGTGCCCTGCCTCCCCCTTCGCCATAGGAGTCCCCTTCTAGGAGCTCCCCCTTCTAGGGAGCTCCCCCCTTCGCCCTAGGAGCTCCCCTTCGCCCTAGGAGACCCCCTTCTAGGAGCTCCCCCTTCTAGGAGCTCCCCTCGCCTAGGAGCCCCCCTTCCCTAGGAGCACCCACCTTCGCCCTAGGAGCAACCCCCTTCTAGAGCTCCCCCTTCTAGGAGCTTCCCCTTCTAGGACTCCCCCTTCGCCCTAGGAGCCTCCCCCTCTCAGACCCCCTAGGAGCACCCCCTTCTAGGAGTAGCTCCCCTTCTAGGAGCTCCCCCTTCGCCCTAGGAGCACCCCCTTCTAGGAGCTCCCCCTTCTAGGAGCTCCCCCTTCCGCCCTAGTGGCTCCTCCCTTCTAGGAGCTCCCCCTCCCCTATGGTCCCCTAGGAGCTCCCCCTTCCGCCCTAGGAGCTCCCCCTTTGCCTAGGAGCAGCCCCTTCTTAGGAGCCCCCCTTCCTCTAGGGAGACCCTTCGGCTTCCCCTTCAGGAGCTCCCTTCGACCCTAAGGAGCAACCATTCTAGGAGCACCCCCTTTCTAGGAGCTCACCCCTTCTAGGACTCCCTCGCCTTGGACCCCTTAGGAGCACCCCCCTCTTCTAGAGCACCCCCTAGACTCCCTTCTTAGGAGACACCCCTTTAGGGAGCACCCACTTCTAGGAGCACCCCCTTCTAGGGACTCCCTTCGACCTAGGAGCACCCCTTCTAGGGAGCTCCCCCTTCTAGGAGCACCCCCTTTCTAGCGAGCACCCATTCTAGGAGCACCCCCTTCTAGAGGCTTCCCCCTTCTAAGGAGCTCCCCCTTCGTAGAGAGTCTTACCCCCTTCAATCGCCTAGTGGACCCCCTTCTCGGCACCGTAGGAGCACCCCCTTTCTAGGAGCCCCCCTTCGGAGCTCCTCTAGGGCTCCCCCTTCTCTTTTAGGAGCTCCCCTGATGTCTTCCCCCTAGGAGCTCCCCCTTCTAGGAGCTCCCCCTCCTAGGAGCTCCCCCTTCTAGAAGCTCCCCCTCACCCTAGGAGCTTCCCCTTCACCCTAGGAGCTTCCCCTTCACCCTAGGGGCTTCCCCTCCGCCCTAGGAGCTCCCCCTCCGCCCTACTTCGCCCTAGGAGCTCCCCCTCCGCCCTACTTCGCCCTAGGAGCTCCCCCTCCGCCCTACTTCGCCCTAGGAGCTCCCCCTCCGCCCTACTCTGCCCTAGGAGCGTCTACATAACTCTCACACACGTCTACATGARAGATGTGCTAAACAGATGTTTTGCAACGAAGATTTTAAAAAATACAACTTCATATTTGCATCTGTGTGTTTTCCCTATGCTGTGAGTGCAGAGTCAATACCAACACTACTGTAGCAGACACGGACAAATGGGTTTCTACAGAACAGAGACGGCTGTAGTAATACAGACAGACATCACTTTGTACTGTAGCTAAAGTATACTACATCTTAACATTATAAATATGTAGGCTATATGTAGTTAACAGACAGATACATGCATCTGTAACCTAAAACAGGGATTCTCAAACTCGGTCCTGGGCACGTTTTGTTTCTGCCCTCTAGTACGACACAGCTGATTCAAATCATCAAAGCTGGATGATGAGTTGGTTATTTGAGTCAGCTGTGTAGTGTTGAGGTAACAACAACAAAAAATAAGTTAAACCAGGGGGGCCCCGGGCCCGAGTTTGGAAAACCCTGACTTAGAACACTGTCAGAATGTTCAAAACATAGCTAACACCCAGCAGGCTGTACACTGCAAGGATATAACAGTATTTTAAAGTTAAAAAGTAGCTAACAATCATGAAACATGAAGCACAGCTTTCCTCCTGAAGGCTATCAAAACTACTGTACTGGATATCCTATAAAATAAACAAGCAGAAGGATGTTTTATTCAACGGTATTGCCTCGTCTATTTCTGCACCATGTGACGACAAAACGTAACAACAACAAAAAATGGTTTCTAACTGTAGAAGGTGAATGACAGGCAGATTCTCCCATTTGCTGTTCTCTCCACTCCGTTACATCCTGAAGAGTTTGTCAGCATTACAAATGGCACCATAATTCCCCCACAGAGTGCTCTACTTTTGACCACAGCCCTATGGGCCCTGGTCTTAAGCAGAGAATATGGTGCCATCTGGGACGCAGGCCTAGCCTGCCATAGCAGGGATGTTAGCCTGGGTCCATCTCACGTCATGGCTGTCCAATTCCATCTGCACAAAGTGGAACCCACTCGAGACAGAGAGAGAGAGAGAGAGAGAGAGAGAGAGAGAGAGAGAGAGAAAATACACAGAGGGACAGACAGACAACAGACAGGAATTAGGAGAGGAGAGAGAAAATACAAGAGACAAGACAGACAGGGCAGACAGACGAAGACCAGACAGGATCGACAGACAACGACAGACAGAAGACAGACAGACAGAAGAAGACAGCAGACAGACAGAGAAAATACACAAGAGAACGACAGAGACAGACAGAGAGGATTACAGATGAGAGAGGGAGAGATGAGAGAGAGAGAGAGAGAGAGAGAGAAGAGAGGAGGAGGAGAGAAAGGAGAGAGAGAGAGAGGAGAGAGAAAGAGAGAGAGAAAAGAGGAAAGCGAGAAACAGAGACAGAGCAAACAAGAGGATACAGAGAAGAGAGACAGGATTGTATAGGGTGTTTTATTTTTTTTGATATCAATAAATATCGGTCAGTCTCCTCCATTGTCACTAATTAAAAAGCATAGAGATGCCAAGGGCGGGGAAATGCACAACCTCTTGCAGCTAATGGATTATTTTCAGATCAGATTCAGAGTGTTTAATGTCAGGGTTGGATGGTGATGCAGGGTACAGTGAGTTATCTTAGGCTTCGAACTAAGTGAACTAAGTTGACTAAGTGAAATAAAATAATAACAATGATACTTAAATACAGAAGAGAAAGAGCAGTGCATGTACCCATCACAAAACTGTAGTACTATATACACAACATACAACAAACTGTAGTTCTTATACCTTAACAACTGTAGTCTATATATCACACAACTGATATACTATTTTACAAACCATAAACACTGTAGTACTATAAAACACACAAACTGTAGTACTATTAACACATAACAACTGTAAGTACTATTACATCACAAAAACTGTAGTACTAATAAACATTACAAACTTTAGTAATATAGACACATAACACTGTAGTATCATAACACCATAAAATGTAGTAACATATATACACCTAACAACTGTATACGATATACACATTAACAACTGTAAGTTACTATATACACCATAACAAGTATTACTATATACACCTAACAACTGTAGTACTATATAACCATAAAAACTGTAAGTACTATTTAACCATAACACTGTAAGAATACCATATACACATAAAACAATGTTATATATATAACTACAACTGTAGGACTATATACACCTAACAAATGTAGTAATATATAACATACAACTGTCAGTACTAATATAAACCAATAAACAAACTGTGTACTATATAATCATAACACTGTAAGTACTATATCATCATGAAAAAATGTAGTATATATACACCATAACAATGTAGTCACTATATACAATAACAACTGTAGTATACTATACCCATAACTGTGTACTATAACAACATAACAACTGTAGTTACTTATATACCATAAAATGGAGACTTATACACATGAACATGTATACATATATACACATAAACAATGATAGTACTATAATTAACCATACACTAGTAGTACTAATATAACCATAACAACTGTAGTACTATATCACCATAACAACTTAGTATAATATACTACAACAACTGTATACTAATAACACACCTAAACTTAGTAATATATAACTAACACTGATAAGTACTATATACACATAACAACTGTAGTAACTTTACACTAAACAACTGAGTATATATACAACCATAAAAACTGTAGTACTTTAACACAATTAACAACTGTAGTATCTATTACACATAACACGTAGTATATATACATCATTAAACTGTAGTTTACTGTATCACCATTACAACTGTAGTACTATATAACAGACAACTGTAGCACTTACACCATAACACTGTAGTACTATATACTATAACAACTGTAGACTATTATAACATAAAAACTGTATTACTTATACACACCATAACAACTGTAGATACTGATATACATCATAAACAACTGATAAGTACTATAATACATATAACAATGTAAGTAACTATATACACCATAAAAACTGTGTTACATGTATACACCATAACAACTGTAGTATATATACACACACAACACGGTGTACTATACAACCATAAACTGGAGTTATGTTACACCAAGAACAAACCTGTAAGTACTTATACCCATCAACTGTAAGTACTATATAACATAACAACTGTAGTACTATATAAAGTAAAAACGGTAGTACTATTATACTCATAACAACGTAGTACTTATAACATCATAAAACTGTAGTATATATAACCTAACACTGTAATAGTACTTAATTAAACCATAACAACTGTAGTACTTATACACATAACATGTAGTTACTTACACACCATAAAACTGGAAGTCTATAATAAACCATAAAACTGTATAGTACTAATATAACATTAACAATGAGTACTATATACACCTACAACTGTAATACTATATACTAATAACAACTGTAGCTATAAGTATACACCATAAAACTGTAGTACTGTATACACCAATAAAAACAACTAGTAGAATACTATATACACCACAACCAACGTAAGTACTATATAACACAACACGTAAGTACTATATGACCCTAAAACTGTTAAGTACTATATAACCACAACAACGGTAGTACTACTATACCATAACAACTGTGAGTACTATATACATTCATAACAACTGTAAGTACTAATATACACCATAAAACTGTGTACTATATACATGATAACAACTGTTAGTACTATTACAGCTAAACTGTAAGTACTATATACACGATAACAATTGTAGTACTATAATACACACATCACAAAATGTACAGTTATATTATAACAATATCAACAACTAGTAGTATATACACACATAACAACTGTTAGTGATCGATACCATAACAACATGTGTACTATACAACACCATACACTGTAAAGACTTATATGACACCACAACAACGCGGTAGTAACTAATATACACATAACAAACTGTAGTCAATATTACACCATTAAAACTGTAGTTACTTACACCCTAAAACTGTAGTTACTGTATTACATCTAACATGTATTATAATATACATCATAACAACTTGTAGTACTATATACACCATAAACAACTGTAGTAACTGTATACACAATAACAACTGGTAAGTACTGCTATACACCTAACAATAGTAGATACTATATACACCGATTAAACATGTTAAGACTATATATACACCATAACACTGTAAGTCTATAATAACATAAAACTGTAAGTACTATATAAGTGCATAAAACTGTGTAACTATATACTCATAACACTGATGTACTATATACACATAAAACTGTAGTACTATATAAACCATAACAACTGTAGTACTATATACACCATACAACTGTGAGTACTATACACACCATAACAACTGTAGTACTATATTACACATAACCTGTGTATATATTACACCCCATAAAACGGTGTACTAATATACCCATAACAACTGATGTATATATCACCTACAACTGTAGTACTTATACACCATAACAACTGTAGTACTATATACACCATAACAACTGTAGTTAACTATATTACACATACATTTAGTACTATATTCACCAATAACAATGATAGTACTATATAACATACAACATGATAGTAATAAATACACACAACGAAACAACTGTAAGTACTATATACGACATTAACACTGTAGTTACTATATACACCATAAAACTGTACATAATTACACCATACAACTGTAGTACATATATACACCATAAAACTAGTTAGTACTATTATACACAAGTAACAAGCTTGTTAAGTACTATATACACCATAACAACATGTAGTATATATACATCATAAAACTGTAGTCTGTATACACCATTAAACTGTAGTAGCTATATACACCATAAAACTGTGTACTATAACCCATAACAATGTAGTACTATAATACATATAACAACTGTAGATACTATATACAATAACAACTGTAGTTACTATATACACATAAACAACTGTAGTACTGTAACACCATAAAACTGTTAGTACTGTTACATAATAACACTGTAAGTACTATATACATATCAAACTGTCAGTCTGTATTACAACCACTAAAACTGTAGTATGTATACACATAAAACTGATTAGTATATTTACACCAAACAACGTGTTAAGTATTTATTTAAACCCCACCATTTTAAAAAAAACAAAAACTTTGGGTAAAAGTTTTATGGTATTACACATTAACATGTAAAGTACTATATAACCAAACAACGGGTTAGTACTATATACACCACAACAACGGTAGTTACTTATTACACCATAAAACTGTAGTTAATAATATTACACCAGCAACAAGGTTAGTACTTATACACTAACAACTGTAGTACGAATATACATCATAACAACTGTAGTAACTATATAACCATAAACAACTGTAGTACTTATATCATATAACACTGGAGTACTATAACATATAACAAACTGTATTACTATATACACATAACAACTGTAGTATATATACACAATCACAACAACTGTAGTACTATATACCAGAATCATAAAACTGTAGTACATATACACACCATAACACTGTAGTATATATACACCATACTGTAGTACTATATACACATACAATTGTAAGTTACTATATAACCATAACAACTGTCGTAATTATACTCTAACAACTGTAGTACTATATCACATCATAAAAACTGTATACTATATACACCATAAAACTGTAAATATATACACACCATAACAACTGTAGTACTATATTACATCATAACCAACTGTAGTACTATATAACCTAACAACTGTGTACTATATACACCATAAAACTGTAGTAACTATATGACACCATAACAACTGTAGATTACTATATACACCTAAAACTGTAAGTTATAACACACATAAAACAAGATGTAGTACTATATTACACCATGAACAACTGTAGTACTATATACACCAGTAACCAACTGTTGTACTATATACACATAACAACTAGTAGTACTATCCCATTACAACTGGGTACTATAATACACTTACAATGTAGTTATATTTAACCACAACAACTGTAGATACTATTAACACCATCACAACTGTAAGTACTAATATACATCAAACAACTGTAAGTTGACTTATATACCCATAACACGTGTAGTACTAATAATACACACAATAAAACTGTAAAGTACTATATACAACGCATAACAATTAGTAATAATATACACATAACAAATGTAAGTACTATATACACCATACAACCTTGTAGTGGATATTGTTAAAACTGTTAGTTACTTATACACCTGTAACAAATGTAGTACTTATATACACCATTAACATGTAAGTATAATAATACACATAAAACTCTGTAGTACTATATAACCATACACGTGTAGTACTATAGACCCCAAAACTGTAGTACTATATACACATAAAACAACTGTAGAAGTACTATATACAATCAAATGGACATGGAATGCAACAACACAATGTCCTTTACAGTAAAGAAAACCCTAATAAAACAATGAAAATAAAAACTGAATTATTTACCACAGAATAAACATAAGAGGATATAAAAACTAAAGAAAAACAATACATTACATTTTACATTTAAGTCATTTAGCAGACGCTCTTATCCAGAGCGACTTACAAATTGGAAAGTTCATACATATTCAATAAAAACTGAAAGACTAAAAAGCACCTTAAGACACAACTCAAAAGGTTTTTTTTAAAGATGTCCACAGTTTCGGCCCCCCTCAGGTTCTCTGGCAGGCTATTCCAGACGCTGGGGTCTGTCACGGCTTCCGCCGGAGTCGGTCCCTCTCCTTGTTTGAGCGGCGTTCGGCGGTCGACGTCACCGGCCTTCTAGCCATCACCGATCCACTTTTCATTTTCCATTGGTTTTGTCTTTGTTTTTTACACACCTGGTTTCAATTCCCCCATTACATGTTCATTATTTAACCCTCTGGTTTCCCCCATGTTTGTGTGTGTGTTTGTTTTACTGTAAGCCTGTATTTTGACGGCTGGTATATTGTTACCGGGTTTTGTTATTACGCCCGTTTGTTTCGTGGTACCGATATTTTTCCAGCACCATAGTATTGTGTTTATACTGGTGTTTTCTTGAATGAAATACCTTGTCCACGCATCTCAGCTCTCCTGCGCCTGACTCCTTTCACCAGTTACACACAGCCTTGACAGGGTCATAGTAACGAAAGGCCGCCTCTCCATGCCTCTTAGACCTAGGCTTGAATAAATGAATGTCCATTGGGGTGGAGGCAGAGTAAAGACTGTTGAGGGTGTGGGGTGGAATAACCATAGAGGGAGCAGCAGCATGACCACAGAGTGAAATAAAAACAATAAACATTTTAATCAATAAATAAAGAACAATAACATACATATTAACAACTGCAAACAGTGATGAATGGTGAGAAGGATTACGAGGAGCTATATTTGTAGATACATATTCGACAAGGAGCTGTCGATTTGTGGCTGGAATATTCTGGAGATTTGTATGAAGGGAAATAGTGTGTTCTTCTTGACTGGCAGCAGTCAGACAGTGTTTTAATTATAAATGACTTAACTAAACCAAGCACGATACCAGGAGAAATCACTTAAAGGCTTTAACCATCACAACAGATTCTGACATATACAGTACATCAAGCTGTGTGGATTCTGCCCAATTTCCCAGTTATGAAAACTTAGACACTAAATAGGCCTTTCTACTGACTCTGAAAACACCAAAGAAAGATGCCTGGGTCCCTGCTCATCTGCGTGAACGTGCCTTAGGCATGCTGCAAGGAGGCATGAGGACTGCAGATGTGGCCAGGGCAATAAATTGCAATGTCTGTACTGTGAGACGCCTAAGACAGCGCTACAGGGAGACAGGACGGACAGCTGATTGTCCTCGCAGTGGCAGACCACGTGTATAAACACAATTTCACAGTATCGGTACATCGAACATCACACCTACGGACAGTGTTTTAATTATAAATGACTTAACTCAACCAAGCACGATACCAGGAGAAATCACTTAAAGGCTTTAACCATCACAACAGATTCTGACATATACAGTACATCAAGCTGTGTGGATTCTGCCCAATTTCCCAGTATCCACATAATTTACTTCCTGGATGCCTTAGCAGTTATGAGGACTTCTGAGGCCAGGTGGAGCTTAAGGTCAAAGGTTAGTAGAGTTTCTACACAGGAACCATCTGGGTATTCAGGCTAAGGGTTCCTACTGATCAGAGAGGCAACACATACTATTCTGCCTGGAGCCTGACAGACGTTATCAGTCATGGAGGCAAAAGCAGAAACAAAAACTATGTCAGTCAGTCCGTCCCTGTCTCGTCATCTCTCTCACACCACACAAACACACACACACACACAACACACACACACACACACACACCACACACACACACACACACACACAACACACACACACCACACACACACACACACACACACACACACACACACACACACAAAAAGCATGAAAATGTGTGACCCATATCCTCATCTAGGAAGAAAACGCCAAACATCCTGTCTGTCTG
>NW_019943374.1:83826-92201 GCF_002910315.2 Salvelinus sp. IW2-2015 | reverse complement strand
AACCCAACCCCTCTTTTGTTTAAATGAGAGGAAACTGAAGCCTTGTCCTATATGTCAGGATAACTGCTTGCACCATACAGTGTTGCGGTAAATGGTGTCCACATACAGAGGAAGAGCAGCCAGCTGTAGCGGCTCAATACTGTTCTCTTCAAGTGATCCAACAGTGATGGGTTAAATTCTCTCATACAGTCGGTGATGGTGTATATTATTCTCCTATAACAGCCCACTACAGAGTACACTTACATAACCTGTTTGTAGTAGTGTGCACTATTCTTCTCAATGTGTTTCCCAGTTGGAAACAGATAACATGATAATTCCAGCGTGAGAGATGGAAACCCCCAAAGATAAATATGTGAAGGGAGTAGGGTATGTACAGTGCCTTAGGAAAGTTTTCAGACTCCAATCAAGTTGTGGAAACATCTCAAGGATGATCAATGGAAACAGGATGCACCGGAGCTCAATTTCCCGTCTCATAGCAAAGGGTCTGAATATTTATGTAAATAAGTTATTTCTGTTTGGTTTTTTCATGAATTAGCAAAAATGTCTAAAAACCCTGTTTTTGCTTTGTCATTATGGGGTATTGTGTATAGATTGATGAGGGGGGGGGGAAACAATTTAATCCATTTTAGAATAAGGCTGTAACGTAACAAAATGTGGGAAAAAATCAAGCGGTCTGAATACTTTCCGAAAGGCACTGTAAACACACGATGAAACAGCGTAGAAATCCTGTGTCTTACCTTTCCAAAGTCCCGCACATCAAACAAGTCGAAGGCCTCAAAGAGRTCASTCRTCTTCATGCCAAARGTCTCACAGCACGCAGCGAGGAACGTCCGGATGTTCTTCAAGCACAGGAACTACAAACGGAATAAGGGGACATGTTTCATTGTTAGAGTATCAGGTGAGCCATCGCTTCAGCAAACAAAGGAAAGGAGGGATGCTCAACAACAACGACAAAATTCATGAGATTGGCTTACCAAAAAACACTTCCAAAAGGACTAATTTGAGGTAAAGGAAGTTGGAACACACGACGATAAAAGGCAGAGATTGATTTCTTATTGCTCACGTTAATCCCATTGTATAGGATGCGAACAGGTGACTGAAACGGTCATGTTTTACTGTTAATTGAATGATAATATAACATAATTCACCATTCGGTCTCTACAGTCACACAAAGTAACATTTGGCATTTTATTCAGACTTGCGTCATTGCATAGATTGAGCTCATATGAAATGTGTATTTGTTCAAGTCTTGACAGAAATGTATGCTGATTTGAGAAATACCCATCGATTCAATGTTATAGAAGCCATCCCACAGTCTTCAGACTGAAATTTCACACTTATTACTTCTCAACGCTGGTCCTGAACCGTTTGGTCCTGAACCGTTTGGTCCTGAACCGTTTGGTCCTGAACCGTTTGGTCCTGAACCGTTTGGTCCTGAACCGTTTGGTACGGAACCGTTTGGTCCTGAACCGTTTGCCACAAACTGTTTACATTGAACTACGTTCAAGGGCCAGAGGAGGTTCACATCTGGTTTACACTTCAACTTGGCTGCCACTCAAAACATTCTCATTCTCTTAGACAATACACATACTGCCATTGTTGTATATGCCAAAATCACAGTCACGTATAAACAGTCAAAGACCAGAAACTCTTTGTTGAGTTTGAAAATGGACGGAACTATTGTCTGACATCCTGACAGAATCAAATAAGTAAAGACTCCATCCCGTATTAGAACGAGAAGATAATTTACTGACTTGTAAAAACCTTTTTGCCTCGTGCGCATCCCACATTTGAGGTAATTAACCTAATGAAGATCAATAGACAGGCAGGGTCTCTTCCAAACCACATCAATCTCATAGCTACACATAAACAGAGTCAGCAGCCTCAAACCCTGCCACGAAACGCTGGCTGAATAAATGTTTTTCAAAAAACGCTGACACGAATCACGTCGGACGCTGTCTACTTTGAAATGCTGGGAGAGGTGTACACCACACTCAGTATAATCTAAACTGTTTTGATCAGAGTGCCTTGTCTGGGACAGATACAAACGAGAAGGCCCGTTTAAACATAATAAACATAAAACATGGTTGACACCCAGTGGGTTAGCTACTCTGTGATAAACCCTGGATGAAAGAGAGGATATTGTCCTCAATGACTGCTTCATAAGAGGACGCTGATGGTGCACCTCCGTCGTTACTAGAATATTCCCAACCAGGTCTGAACTGAAATGCTCCCTCATCTGTAACAAGACATTCTCGTCTGATTCATGTCTGAGGAAAGTAGATTGCAAGAAGCTGTTTTCTCTGCAGGTTTTTGAATATTGCAGGATAATTGACATTTYTGGGTAATTTATGGGTAATTTACATCATAAAGTGTTCATATTTCAAGTATAATCGCCAAATGATGGATTTAAGTCACTCGACATTGGATATCCCCAACCACCAATCGACATAGTAGAGCCTTCAGTTGCTATAGTAACATTATAATCTTTGGTGTCCTGTTAAGGTATATGCTGATGGAGATCTTCTCCAACACAAGACTTCATCACAACAGCGTGTTAAATGGACATCAACAGGTTGTTAAAATGACATAACAGGTGTTAAAATGACATCAGTCCTCACAAACACTCTTGTAATCAGCAGGACTTAACAAGTAAGCAGGCTCTAACCAGCTCTGTAGAAACCCTTCGAGAAGGGGATACCTAGTCAGTTTACACTGAATGCGTTCAACGGAAATGGATATTTCGCATTTAACCCAACCCCTCTGAATCAGAGAGGTGCGGGGGGCTGCCTTAACCCAACCCCTCTGAATCAGAGAGGTGCGGGGGGGGGGGGGGCTGCTTTAAATCGATCGTAGTTGCTGGGGCTTAACTGCCTTGCTCAAAACCTAAACTGCAAATTTGCCAGCTCTGGGTTTTCGAACCAGCAACACTTTTGGGTTTGGTTGCTCACTTTTCTTTTGTCATTTAGTTTTGACTAACAAGCAGGATTTCACAGGGAAAGCCGTTTCTCGTCTTCTATTTTAAAACAGCGCAGCCTTGTCTGTGATACTGTAACTCACTAACAAAAGTACACGCAGCCAATGAGGAATGGAGCTGAGTCTGTGTTACAGAACACTGGTACAATATTCAAATAAACTAACGGAATAAAGTCAAACAACCGAGAGAGGCATCTTTCTTTATTCATAACATCTCGTCAGATATTTAGCTATCCTCTGCAACTGTGGCTGTCTGGAGACGATGATGGCAACAAGCATCAAATATGAAATTCTGCTACACTCAATCGTATTGGCATTACAGACGAGTTCACAGAAAAGGCCTTGGACTAGAACCCCAGATAAGACGACAGAGAGACAGGTAGAGGCAGAGAGGCAGACAGCAGAGAGACAGGCAGAGAGACAGACAGGCAGAGACAGCAGAGAGCAGACAGGCAGAGAGACAGGCAGAGAGACAGACAGCAGACAGGCAGAGAGACAGACAGGCCAGAGAGCAGACAGCAGACAGAGGCAGGCGAGAGACATGCAGAACAGTCAGAGGTAGAGAGGCAGACAGACAGGCAGACATGCAGACAGGCAGATAGGCAGGCAGACAGACAGACAGACAGCCAGACATGCAGAGAGGCTGGCAGACAGACATGTAACAGTCAGAGAGGCAGGCAGACAGACAGAGAGGCAGGAGACAGGCAGAGAGACCAGAGACAGGCAGAGAGACAGAGACAGGCAGAGAGGCAGGCCGACTGGCAGAGAGGCAGGCAGACAGACAGGAGGCAGGCAGACACACAGACACAGAGGCAGGCAGACAGGCAAAACGAACATGCAGAGAGGCAGACTGATAGACAGGCAGCAGGCGCTAGATAGACAGACTGATAGACAGGCAGGCAGCTAGATAGACAGACAGACAAGACAAACAGGCAGACAAACAGGCAGACAGACTGGCAGACCGGCAACTAGTAAATAATGTTGAATGTTTACACTTGCATGCATGGCGTTTTAATCTGAGCAACTCATCTTGAGACGGACGCCGGGGTTTTCTGAGCGACCCTGCAACCAGCTTTGGTATTGAAGGAAACAGCAGCCTCAGAGAGGCATCTGAGACCCACTAACTCTGTAGCACTCTGGCGGCTGAGGACCCACTAACTCTGTAGCACTGGGCTGAGACCCACTAACTCTGTAGCACTGGGCTGCAGACCCACTACTCTGTAGCACTGGGCTGAGACCCACTAACTCTGTAGCACTAGGCTGAGACCCACTAACTCTGTAGCACTGGGCTGAGACCCCTAACCGTACACTGCTGACACTAACTCTGTAGCACTGGGCTGAGACCCACTAACTCTGTAGCACTGGGCTGAGACCACTAACTCTGTAGCACTGGGCTGAGACCCACTAACTCTGTAGCACTGGGCTCAGTGGGCTGAAACCCATCTGTATCACGGGGTGAAGCATGCTGGGTGAGGGAGTCAAGAAGGGACGGTTTTAACAAGGAAGTAGCAGGGAGTGTCCAGATGGTTCTCACACATGGCTGTTTTCTGCATTAGGAGCTCTCAGCCCACTAGGCCTCATCTACAGTACTGACTGGTGTGTGTAGACTCACATCTCTTGTTATGGAAGGACTGCATCCTGTATCAGCGGAGAATGGAACCATGGCCCTGTGTGAGTGTGTGTGTGAGCATGTGTGTGTGTGTGAGTTTCCAAGCATGCCTTGTGTGTGTGTGTGTGTGTGTGTGTGTGTCCAAGCGTGCGTTGTGTGTGTGTTTGTGTGTGTGTGCATGAAACCATCTGTAGCACATGCACCATCTGTAACCATCGAACCATCGCATGAAACCATCTGTAGCACCATGCAGAAACCATCTGTAGCACCATCAGAAACCATCTGTAGCACCATGCAAACCACTGAGCACCATCAGAAACCATCTGTAGCACCATGCAGAACCCATCTGTAGCACATGCAGAAACCATCTGTAGCACCATGCAGAAACCATCTGCAGCACCATCAGAAACCATCTTGTAGCACCATGCAGAAACCATCTGTAGCACCATGCAGAAACCATCTGCAGCACCATGCAGAAACCATCTGTAGCACATGCAGAACGCACGCAGCACCAATGCAGAAACCATCTGTAGCACATGCAGAAACCATCTGAGAACCATGCAGAACCATCGAGCACATGCAGCACCATCGCACACTGCAGAAACCATCTGTAGCACCATGCAGAAACCATCTGTAGCACCATGCAGAAACCATCTGCAGCACCATGCAGAAACCATTGTAGCACCATGCAGAAACCATCTGCAGCACCATGCAGAAACCATCTGTAGCACCTGCAGAAACCATCTGCAGAAATAAAGAAGAGAGTCACCATCCCTTTTCAAGTCATGTGTTATTGCTCTGTTCAGTTGGTTGAGATGGAGTGTGCTTGTCCTCCATTATATGGATCCTATTTCTTTCTGCTTATGTATTCCGTACAGTACAGTGAGGGGGTCTTTTAAAACCCCAGTGTGTAGCCTAGCCTAGCCTAGCCTAGCCTAGCCTAGCCTAGCCTAGCCTAGCCTAGCCTAGCAGCTAATTACATGCCACTCTGTTTGGTTCTAGATCGCCCATATGAAAAGTCAACCTGAGTTAGACTCATCTCATCTCTTATTGGTTAATGAGGGTCAATTAACAGACAGTAAGATGGCTGTCACAGAGGAAGCAGAGGACTGGTGACCAGGGTTAGTGTTGGAGACCTGAGAGGCCTCTTCTCTTTCTGTCCGTCCATCAAGTCAATCTGATATGCATACAGTACAGACAAGCCAGCCCAGCCAACAGGAAGAGAGAGTGCCGCGCTGCATCTGAAATTACCTATYTAGTGCACTACTTTTCTCTAGAGCCACACGGGCCTTGGTCAAAAGTAGTGTACTATGTAAAGGAATAGGGTGCCATTTAAGACATATACTCTGTGTGCTACTAGCCTGGAATTCAAACWGAAATGCTCCGTTTTACCACTGTATCAGTTTTTATTCCCGGCTGGCGTGCAACTGCTCGAAGCGTCACACGTAGACGAGAGAGATATAACAATGATTTAACTGTAGCGATAAATACAATAGTATTCAACAGGGTATTGAATCAGKATGACACAACCCCTGCATGCTTTCTCTCTGACGCACCTCCTGTATCTGACGGGTCTCTCTTGAGACTTGTGTGTCTGGCGCGAAGAAATGGCGTCGCACGGAACACTATAGGAGGAAAGCAGAAGGTCACAGACCATGGGAATGTAAAGATTAACACAGAAGGCCACACAGAAGCCACGGACCGTGGGAATGTAAAGATTAACACAGAAGGCCACGGACCATGGAAATGTAAAGCTAAAGCAGAAGCCACAGACCATGGGAATGTAAAGATTAACACAGAAGGCCACGGACTATGGAATGTAACATTAACACAGAAGGCCACAGACCATGGGAATGTAAAGCCTAAAGCAGAAGGCCACGGACCATGGGGAATGTAAAGATTAACACAGAAGGCCACGGACCGTGGAATGTAAAGATTAACACAGAAGGCCACGGACCATGGGAATGTAAAGCCTAAAGCAGAAGGCCACAGACCATGGGAATGTAAAGATTAACACAGAAGGCCACGGAATATGGGAATGTAAACATTAACACAGAAGGCCACAGACCATGGGAATGTAAAGCCTAAAGCAGAAGGCACAGGACCATGGGAATGTAAAGATAACAACAGAAGGCCACGGACCATGGGAATGTAAAGATTAACACAGAAGGCCACAGACCATGGAATGTAAAGGCCTAAAGCAGAAGGCCACAGACCATGGGAATGTAAAGATTAACACAGAAGGCCACGGACCATGGGAATGTAAAGATTAACACATTGAAGGCCACAGACCACGGGAATGTAACGCCTTAAAAGCCTGTGTCACACAAAGTCATTTTGACACAATTTTTGTTGCAGAGTGCAAGTTGCATTGTGACATCATCATCTTTGCTGATGCACAAAAAAGTCAAATGCAATTGAATTTGCATGCCAACATCCCAATCCTGTCTCATACATCATATTTTCAAAAATTATTGTTTATACAAAAGTTTGATAATTGTAATGTCGATATAGACAAGACAGGCAGTTTACTTTGGGCATGTCATTCAGGCGGAATTTGGGAAAAAAGGGGCCTAGCCTAAGAAGCTCTAGCTACCTAACCAAGCTTCCGACAAGCTAAGCTAGCTAGTGCAGTACATGTTAGACAACTTTCAGTTGAAACTGGATCGAGAAAGGTCTGGGTTCACTTTCTTTTAAAATTACATTTACCGACTGCCACACCATGTACATAAACCATGACTAGCCATGGCATCTAGAAGTTTTTTCCCATTTCCATTTTGTCTTCCATCATGTCTCTTTTGTCGTGTTTGGCAGCAGCACTGACAGCTGTGTTGACAACCCACCGACAGCTGTGTTGACATGACAACTGGGTCGGAGTTACAAACAGAATGATTATGTGATTGGACATTGCATACAGTCAGTTGCATGAAATATATATATTTTTTTATTATCTCTTGCGATGCAATGCAACCAAGTTGCAGGCATATTTTGAGAACCAAATGAGCCGGCTCTTTTATGTGAAATGGAACCAAATGAGCCGGCTCTTTTATGTGAATGGAACCAAATGAGCCGGCTCTTTTATGTGAATGGAACCAAATGAGCCGGCTCTTTTATGTGAATGGAACCAAATGAGCCGGCTCTTTATGTGAATGGAACCAAATGAGCCGGCTCTTTTAAGTGAATGGAACCAAATGAGCCGGCTCTTTTATGTGAATGGAACCAAATGAGCGGCTCTTTAAGTGAATGGAACCAAATGAGCCGGCTCTTCTAAGTGAATGGAACCAAATGAGCCGGCTCTTCTAAGTGAATGGAACCAAATGAGCCGGCTCTTCTAAGTGAATGGAACCAAATGAGCGGCTCTTCTAGTGAATGGAACCAAATGAGCCGGCTCTTCTAAGTGAATGGAACCAAATGAGCCGGCTCTTCTAAGTGAATGGAACCAAATGAGCCGGCTCTTTTAAGTGAATGGAACCAAATGAGCCGGCTCTTTTAAGTGAATGGAACCCAAATGAGCCGGCTCAATGAGCCGAACCAAATGACCGGCTCTTCAAGTGAATGGAACCAAATGAAGCGGCTCTTTTAAGTGAATGGAACCAAATGAGCCGGCTCTTTTAAGTGAATGGAACCAAATGAGCCGGCTCTTTTAAGTGTAATGGAACCAAATGAGCCGGCTCTTCTAAGTGAATGGAACCAAATGAGCCGGCTCTTCTAAGTGAATGGAACCAAATGAGCCGGCTCTTTTAAGTGAATGGAACCAAATGAGCCGGCTCTTTTAAGTGAATGGAGATGC
>NW_019943374.1:74189-80592 GCF_002910315.2 Salvelinus sp. IW2-2015 | reverse complement strand
CCACAACCCATGGAATGTAAAGATTAACACAGAAGCCACGGACCATGGGAATGTAAAGTAACACAGAAGGCCACGGACCATGGGAATGTAAAGCCTAAACACAGAAGGCCACGACCATGGGAATGTAAAGATTAACACAGAAGGCCACAGACCATGGGAATGTAAAGATTAACACAGAAGGCCACGACCATGGAATGTAAAGCCTAACACAGAAGCCACAGACCATGGAATGTAAAGATTAACACAGAATGCCACGGACCATGGAATGTAAAGCCTAACACAGAAGGCACACGACCACGGGAATGTAAAGCTAACACAGAAGGCACAGACCATGGGAATGTAAAGATTAACACAGAAGCCACGGACCGTGGGAATGTAAAGCCTAACACAGAAGGCCACAGACCATGGGAATGTAAAGCCTAACACAGAAGCCACGGACCATGGGAATGTAAAGCCTAACACAGAAGGCCAGGACCATGGGAATGTAAAGCCTAACACAGAAGGCCACAGACCATGGGAATGGTAAAGATTAACACAGAAGGCCACGGACCATGGGAATGTAAAGCTAACACAGAAGGCCACAGACCATGGAATGAAAGCAACACAAGAAGGCCACGGACCATGGGAATGTAAACCTAACACAGGAGGCCACAGACCATGGGAATGTAAAGCTTTACACAGAAGGCCACAGACCATGGAATGTAAAGCCTAACACAGAAGGCCACAGACCATGGGAATGTAAAGCCTAAACACAGAAGGCCACAGACCATGGGAATGTGAGCTAACACAGAAGGCCACGGACCATGGGAATGTAAAGCCTAACACAGAAGGCCATGGACCATGGGAATGTAAAGCCTAACAACAGAAGGCAACGGACCATGGGGAATGTAAAGATTAACACAAAGGCCACGGACCATGGGAATGTAAAGATTAACACGAAGCCATGGACCATGGAATGTAAAGCCTAAAGCAGAAGGCCACGGACCATGGAATGTAAAGATTAACACAGAAGGCCACGGACCATGGAATGTAAAGATTAACACAGAAGCCAAGGACCATGGGAATGTAAAGCCTAACACAGAAGGCCACAGACCATGGGAATGTAAAGCCTAAAGCAGAAGCCACGGACCATGGAATGTAAAGCCTAACACAGAAGGCCACGGACCATGGGAATGTAAAGATTGACACAGAACCACAGACCATGGGAATGTAAAGATTAACACAGAAGGCCAACAGACCATGGAATGAAAATTAACACAGAAGCCACGGACCATGGAATGTAAAGCCTAAAGCAGAAGCCACGGACCATGGAATGTAAAGATTAACACAGAAGCCACAGACCAGGAATGTAAAGATTAACCACAGAAGCCACGACCATGGGCAATGAAATATAACACAGAAGGCCACGGACCATGGATGTAAAGCCTAACACAGAAGGCCACGGACCATGGGAATGTAAAGATTAACACAGAAAGCAAGACCATGGGAATGTAAACGCTAAAGCAGAAGGCCACGGACCATGGGAATGTAAAGATTAACACAGAAGCAACAATGGAATGTAAAGATTAACACAAGGCCACGGACCATGGGAAGTAAAGATTAGCACATTGAAGGCCATGGACCATGGGAATGTAAAGCCTAAAGCAGAAGGCCAAGGACCATGAATGTAAAGATTAACACAGAAGCACGGACCATGGGAATGTAAAGGTTAACACAGAAGGCCACGACCATGGGAATGTAAACGCCTAAAGCAGAAGGCCACACCATGGAATAAAGATAACACAGAAGCCACGACCTTTGAATGTAAAGATTAACACAGAAGGCCACGGACCTTGGAATGTAAAGCCTAAAGCAGCAAACGCACGGACCATGGGAATGTAAAGATTAACACAGAAGCCACGGACCTGTGGAAGTAAAGCTAAACAGAAGCCACGGACCATGGAAATGTAAAGATTAAACACAGAAGGCCACGGACCTTGAATGTAAAGCCTAAAGCAGAAGGCCACGGACCATGGGAATGTAAAGATTAACACAGAAGGCCACGGACCATGGGAATGTAAAGCCTAAACCTGTGTCACACAAAGTCATTTTACACAATTTTTGTTGCAGATGCAAGTTGCATTGTGACATCATCATCTTTGCTGATGCAAAAGAAAGTCAAATGCAATTGAATTTGCATGCCACATCCAATCCTGTCATACTGCTTGGGGCCAGCAGCATACCACCCTGCATACCACTTGCGGCTCTCTGAAGCTAAGCAGGGTTGTCCTGTCAGTCCCTGGATGGGAGACCAGGTGCTGCTGGAGTGGTGTTGGAGGGCCAGTAGGAGCACTCTTTCCTCTGGTTCTAAACAAAGATCCCAATGCCCCAGGCAGTGATTTGGACCACTGCTCTGTGTAGGTGCGTCTTTCGGATGGACGTTAAACGGGTGTCCTGACTCTCTGAGGTCATTAAAATCCCATGCACTTATCGTAAGAGTAGGGTGTTAACCCGGTGTCCTGCTAAATCCCAATCTGGCCCTCAACCATCACGGTCACCTAATAATCCCCAGTTACAATTGGCTCATTCATCCCCCCTCTCTCCCCTGTAACTATCCCCAGGTCGTTGCTGCAAATGAGAACGTCGTCTCAGTCAACTACCTGGTAAAATAATGGTAAAATAAAAAATTAAAAAAATAACATTCCATTTTCATAAATTATTTGTTTATACAAAAGTTTTGATATTGTAATTCGATATAGACAAGCAGTTTACTTTTGGTACGTCATTCAGCGGAAATTGGGAAAAAAGGGGCCTAGCCCTAAGACTCTAGCTACCTAACCAAGCTTCCGACAAGCTAAGGGGCTAGCTAGTGCAGTTCATGTTAGACAAATTTCAGTTGAAACTGGATCGAGAAAGTCTGGGTTCACTTTCTTTAAAATTACATTTACCGACTGCCACACCATGTACATAAACCATGACTAGCCATGGCATCTAGAAGTTTTTTCCCATTTCCATTTTGTCATGTTCTCTTTTGTTGTGGTTTGCAGCAGCAACTGACAGCTGTGTTACAACCCACTGACAGCTGTGTTGACAACCACTGACAGCTGTGTTGACAACCCACGATCTCTCTGTAACCAAATGAGCCGGCTCTTTTAAGTGAATGGAACCAAATGAGCCGGCTCTTTTAAGTGAATGGAAACCAAATGAACCGGCTCTTCTAAGTGAATGGAACCAAATGAACCGACTCTTTTATGTGAATGGAATCAAATGAGCCGGCTTACCGAAAAGATTTGGAATGCCTATCACTAACACACTGTACAACCCAGACGCAACTTTATTGCAAGCAACATAAATTGCATCCAGATAGCTTTGAGTGACATCCGCTTAATGACAGGGAACTAAATCACCAGGGTTCAACCTATCCCCTACAAAGTGCACTACCGTTGACCAGAGCCCTGTGGGCCTTGRAGTGCAGGACCCTATAGTTTCTGYTCAACATAAATCCAATACATAGGAAATACGGTACCATTTGGGACGACAGCCCAGCCCAGAGTTGAGGTACTGTAGGTGTCACYRGCATTGATGWGAYAGCTGGGACCTGTTCTCAGCTGTGTCATCGGGAAACCTGAGCTGGAGTGTAGGCGAATGAATATGTGCTGACTGCAGATCAACAGCTGTCCTGGTCCAGCGTAGGGTCAAAGGCAGCCAGGAGACAGACAGCTAAAGAAGCAGGATCCACAATCCAGAGATACACCCCCTCAGCTTGTACTGTTTCCATAAACCTCCTAGGCAATGGACAGTATACTCTACGATACTATACACACTACTATACTATATACTCTACTATACTATAATCAACTATACTCCACTCCACTCTGCTATACTGTATACTCTACCATATACCACGCTACACTCTGTATACTCTACTATACTATAATCTACTATACTCCACTCCACTCTACTATACTCTACACTGCTATACTGTATACTCTACCATATACCACCCTACACGCTGTATACTCTGCTATACTCTACTATATACTCTACTATACTCCACTATATACTGTAGTCTAATATACTCCACTATACTGCAATCTACTATACTCCACTCCACTATACTCTGCTATACTGTATACTCCACTATACTATACCATAGCCATGCTATACTATGTGTACTCTGCTATACTCTACTATATACTGTACTCTAATATACTCCACTATACTATAATCTACTATATACCCTACTGTACCTTACTATAGTCTGCTATACTCTGCTACCTTTAGTTCGTGTGTGTTTGCCGTCGCACGAGAAGAAGTTGTGTGGCTGACAGACGTTCACATGATGTTCCTAACTGAAGTGTGTGCGTCCAGCCAAAAACGTAAGTGTTGGGAAGTGTGTGTATTGTGGTTTGCAACGCCTTTTCTGTGCAGGACTAGGTCTACTTCTCATTCTAACTTTCACCCTGACTCTTTTACTCAACAAGACGTATTTAACTCAGTTCTTCATGTCTACCCTGTTTTAATACGTTATTCATGTGAGATGGGTGATTGGCCTCGGCCGGCCCGGCCTACGGTCCACTGCGGCTGGTCCAAACCCAGGGACATAAGCTCTGTCCCTAATGTCACCCTATTACCTCAGGACCAATAAGGCTCTTGTCAAAAGTAGCGCACTATATAGGGAATAGGTCTCTGGTCAAAAGTAGTGCACTATATAGGCACTATAATAGGGAATAGTGCTCTGGTCAAAAGTAGTGGCACTATATAGGGAATAGGTCTCTGGTCAAAAGTAGTGCACTATATAGGGGAATAGGTCTCTGGTGAAAAGTAGTGGCATATAATGGAATAAGGCTCGGTCAAAAGTAGTGCACTATATAGGCAACAGGATGCCAATTGGGACGCATGCCAGACTAATCACATTTAGAATCTCCAACGCCTCTTACAGTTTGTTCTTTCATGTACAGCCTGGTGTGTTTCAGAGAGGTAAAAATGAAGTAACGTTTCCATATCTATTGGCATTTTCCATTAGAGGTTTCCCAAACCTCCATGCATATCCACCGCAGTGCTCTGTCCTGTCTGTTTCCAGGTTTATGGTAGTTGGTGCTCTGTCCTGTCTGTTTACAGGGTTTATGGTAGTTGGTGCTCTGTCCTGTCTGTTTACGGGTTTATGGTAGTTGGTGCTCTGTCCTGTCTGTTTACAGGTTTATGGTAGTTGGTGCTCTGTCCTGTCTGTTTCCAGGTTTATGGTAATTGGTGCTCTGTCCTGTCTGTTTACAGGTTTATGGTAGTTGGTGCCTGTCCTGTCTGTTTCCAGGTTTATGGTAGTTGGTGCTCTGTCCTGTCTGTTTACAGGTTTATGGTAGTTGGTGCTCTGTCCTGTCTGTTTAATGGTTTAGGTATTTGGTGCTCTGTCCTGTCTGTTTAATGGTTTATGGTATTTGGTGTTCTGTCCTGTCTGTTTACAGGTTTATGGTAGTTGGTGCTCTGTCCTGTCTGTTTACAGGTTTATGGTAGTTGGTGCTCTTGTCCTGTCTGTTTCCAGGTTTATGTAGTTGGTGCTCTGTCCTGTCTGTTTCAGGTTTATGGTAGTTGGTGCTCTGTCCTGTCTGTTTACAGTTTATGGTAGTTTGGTGCTCTGTCCTGTCTGTTTAATGGTTTATGGTATTTGGTGCTCTGTCCTGTCTGTTTAAGGTTTATGAGTTTGTGGCTCTGTCCTGTCTGTTTAAGGTTTATGGTAGTTGAGTTGGTGCTCTGTCCTGTCTGTTTACAGGTTTATGGTAGTTGGTGCTCTGTCCTGTCTGTTTACAGGTTTATGGTAGTTGGTGCTCTGTCCTGTCTGTTTACAGGTTATGTAGTTGGTGCTCTGTCCTGTCTGTTTACAGGTTTATGGTAGTTGGTGCTCTGTCCTGTCTGTTTACAGGTTTATGTTAGTTGGTGCTCTGTCCTGTCTGTTTACAGGTTTATGTTAGTTGGTGCTCTGTCCTGTCTGTTTACAGGTTTATGTAGTTGGTGCTCTGTCCTGTCTGTTTACAGGTTTATGGTAGTTGGTGCTCTGTCCTGTCTGTTTACAGGTTATGGTAGTTGGTGCTCTGTCCTGTCTGTTTACAGGTTTATGGTAGTTGGTGCTCTGTCCTGTCTGTTTAAGGTTTATGGTAGTTGGTGCTGTTCCTGTCTGTTTACAGGTTTATGGTAGTTGGTGCTCTGTCCTGTCTGTTTACAGGTTTATGGTAGTTGGTGCTCTGTCCTGTCTGTTACAGGTTTGTAGTTGGTGCTCTGTCCTGTCTGTTTTACAGGTTTATGGTAGTTGGTGCTCTGTCCTGTCTGTTTACAGGTTTATGTAGTTGGTGCTCTGTCCTGTCTGTTTACAGGTTTATGGTAGTTGGTGTCTGTCCTGTCTGTTTACAGGGTTTATGGTAGTTTGGTGCTT
>NW_019943374.1:63618-69339 GCF_002910315.2 Salvelinus sp. IW2-2015 | reverse complement strand
TTGTGCTCTGTCCTGTCTGTTTACAGGTTTATGGTAGTTGGTGCTCTGTCCTGTCTGTTTACAGGTTTATGTAGTTGGTGCTCTGTCCTGTCTGTTTACAGGTTTATGGTAGTTGGTGCTCTGTCGCTGTCTGTTTACAGGTTTATGGTAGTTGTCTGTCCTGTCTGTTTACAGGTTTATGGTAGTTGGGCTCTGTCCTGTCTGTTTACAGTTTATGGTAGTTGGTGCTCTGTCCTGTCTGTTTACAGGTTTATGGTAGTTGGTGCTCTGTCCTGTCTGTTTACATGGTTTATGGTATTGGTGCTCGTCCTGTCTGTTTAATGGTTTATGTAGTTGGTGCTCTGTCCTGTCTGTTTAACTGGTTTATGGTAGTTGGTGCTCTGTCCTGTCTGTTTACAGGTTTATGTAGTTGTGCTCTGTCCTGTCGTTTTACAGGTTTATGGTAGTTGGTGCCTGTCCTGTCTGTTACAGGTTTATGGTAGTTGGTGCTCTGTCCTGTCTGTTTACAGGTTTATGGTAGTGTTGGTGCTCGTCCTGTCTGTACAGGTTTATGGTAGTGGTGCTCTGTCCTGTCTGTTTACAGGTTTATTGGTAGTTGGTGCTCTGTCCTGTCTGTTTACAGGTTATGGTAGTTGGTGCTCTGTCCTGTCTGTTTACAGGTTTATGGTAGTTGGTGCTCTGTCCTGATCTGGTTTACAGGTTTATGGTATTTGGTGCTCTGTCCTGTCTGTTTACAGGTTATGGTACGTTGGTGCTCTGTCCTGTCTGTTTACAGGTTTATGGATAGTTGGTGCTCTGTTCCTGTCTGTTTAATGACAGAGATGGGTCAAAGTAATGCTGCCATCTGTGATGAGGTCATGAGAGACAAAGGGTTGTGATTAGTTGGCTGGGATGTGAGGAGAAGTGAACAATCAAGGGTAAATGTAATTCATGGAGAGCTGCACACCACAGTGGTGTGTTAGCCAGTCCAGGGCATGTAAAACTTCACACACAGTGTGCTCTGTCTCCCCTCCACCCTCCGCTCTCTCTCCCTCCACCTCCGCTCTGCTCTCCCTCCGCTCTTCTCTCCCTCCACCCCCTGTCTGTCTCTCCTCCACCCTCTGCTCTGTCTCTCCCTCCATCCTCCGCTTGTCCTCCCTCCACCCCGCTCTGTCTCTCCCCCACCTCCGCTCTGTCTCCTCCCTCCACCCCTGCTCTGTCTCTCCCTCCACCCTCCTGCTCTGTCTCTCCTCCACCCTCCGCTCTGTCTCTCCCTCCACCCTCCGCTCTGTCTCTCCCTCCAACCCTCCGCTCTGTCTCTCCCTCACCCCTGCTCTGTCTCTCCCTCCACCCCCTGCTCTGTCTCTCCCTCCACCCTCTGCTCTGTCTCTCCCTCCACCCTCCGCTCTGTCTCTCCCTCCACCCTCCGCTCTGTCTCTCCTCCACCCTCCGCTCTGTCTCTCCCTCCACCCTCCCTCTGTCTCCTCCTCCACCCTCGCTCTGTCTCTCCCTCCACCCCCGCTCTGTCTCTCCCTCCACCCTCTGCTCTGTCTCTCCCTCACCCTCCGCTCTGTCTCTCCCTCCACCCTCCGCTCTGTCTTCCTCCCCCTGTCTCTCCCTCCACCCTCCGCTCTGTCCTCCCTCCACCTCCGCTCTGTCTCTCCCTCCACCCCTGCTCTGTCTCCCCTCCACCCTCTGCCTCTCCCCCTCCACCTCTGCTCTGTCTCTCCAGCGTAATCTCTCTCAGGAAGAGGCAAGACGTGCGACCAGTGTCCCCTCACTGGAGCGTGAATACTGGCTGTCCACCCCCTCATCCCCTTCCTCCCCCTCCCCTTCATACTCCTCCTCCTCATCCTCCGCCTCCTCATCCTCCCTTTCCTCTTTCTCCCCCAAATATCATATATCTGGTTTCCAGCTGCAGAGGGTGTGTGAGACAGATCAACTGGTGTCTGGCCCTGTGTTCATGTGTGTCTGTACATAATTATCACCACAAGTATATATTTTTAGCTGTCCCTCTACACTGCAACCAAAGACAATGACGACAGACATACAGTATTTATAAAGAGATCGGTTTGTACAGCAGTCATGTCAATGTATCACCTCCACCTACTGTTACACAGCACGAGATGCATTATACAGACTCATCCTCACTTACTGGAGAAACCTGATATGAAATATTGTTCATATGTACACCACTGAAACACTAGGTTACACACGGCAAGGCTTCTCTAAAGTGCTCTTTGCTTTTAGCATTATCATCCCTGACTGATTGTTCCTATTACTTCTCTGTCTAGTTTTAACTGAATAGAAAAGAATGCCCATTTAATTTGGCTGAAGGCTTTCAATGCTGTTGTTTTTGTACCCACTGGCGAATGTACGGTGAAGGTTGCTGCAGGTCTCTCTCTCTGTCTCTCTCTCTCTCTCTCTCTCTCTGTCTCTCTCTCTCTCTCTCTCTCTCTCTCTCTATAATGTATTAAAACAGGGCAGACATGAAGAACTGAGTTAAATACGTCTTGTTGAGTAAAAGAGTCAGGGTGAAAGTTAGAATGAAAAGTAGACGGCTTTATATATATATATATACGTGATTTGATTCGTATCAGACATGGACTAGAATAGAGTCAAATGCTATCATCAACGGCCACTGTTTTCAATCTAACTATGTCAGTATTGACGAAAAGCTCTCACAAAGCACTCAGTACAATTCTGATTAATGAACCAGTCTAGGTACGTTTCAAAAATGCAATAAACATTGATTAGAGACAAATCGGACTCACTTCTTTTGGGGAAAATAATACAATTGGATTATATTAATTCCTCATGTACCATTGCCGTTTATTTCAGTTGACTCTCTGCGGAGGTACACATTCTATATTCAATCTCTATTTATGACACACACTAAGAGAGGCCAAATCCAGTCTGTTGAAGACTACTCTTCCCTTCTAAAGGCGTGTCTGTCTGTCTGTCTGTCTGTCTGTCTGTCTGTCTGTCTGTCTGTCTGGCTGTCTGTCTGTCTGTCTGTCTGTCTGTCTGTGTGTGTTGTGTTTCTGTAATGTCATGACCATGGCAAGACTTGTGCCAATGTCGACATGAAATCGGGTATTAATACTACTCGTCATATCATGACGACACTGCAGAGAGAACTGGTATGATTACATCATATACTTTTTCACTCAATGAGGTAACTTCCCAGTGCTATTAAAAACTCCATAGTAGAATAGTTTATCTAATTACCTAGTCGGCTTGTTGTTGTGTGTCGCGAGATAAATATGCCTCTCGAGGAGCATTCAAGTTGCGAGAGCCAACGGAGGGAAAGGTATTGTGACAAGCAGTCAATGCACAACAATTTTTTAATGCAATCGAGGGGGAGAACACTGTTGAAAGCAGTTTTGGCAAATGTACTGTGTGATATATTGAAACATGTATTATGTGTTTAGATGTCAAATGGTTGCAAATAGCCAATGGGATTTGTTTGCAGGGGTTTGAGTTATTTGAATTAACAAATGAGAATGGCTTTTCCGTTCTTGCATTGAAGTGATTGGAATATGAGATGCAAGGGGGGTTAAAGTTCAATGATGTAGTTGGGCTGAAGAGGCTGTAGAGAGCAGTCGACTGTTGGGCTGTAGAGGCTGCAGAGAGCAGTCGACGTTTGGTCTGAAGAGGGGTAGAGAGCAGTCGACTGTTGGGCTGAAGAGGCTTAGAGAGCAGTCGACTGTTGGGCTGTAGAGAGCAGTCGACTGTTGGCTGTAGAGAGCAGTCGACTGTTGGGCTGAAGAGAGCAGTCGACTGTTGGGCTGAAGAAGCTGCAGAGAGCAGTCGACTGTTGGTCTGAAGAGGCTGTAGAGAGCAGTCGACTGTTGGGCTGAAAGAGCTGCAGAGGGCAGTCGACTGTTGGGCTGAAGAGAGCAGTCGACTGTTGGGCTGTAGAGGCTGCAGAGAGCAGTCGACTGTTGGTCTGAAGAGGCTGCAGAGAGCAGTCGACTGTTGGGCTGTAGAGGCTGCAGAGAGCAGTCGACTGTTGGTCTGAAGAGGCTGCAGAGAGCAGTCGACTGTTGGGCTGAAGAGGCTGCAGAGAGCAGTCGACTGTTGGTCTGAAGAGGCTGTAGAAGAGCAGTCGACTGTTGGGCTGAAGAGGCTGTAGAGAGCAGTCGACTGTTGGGCTGAAGAGGCTGTAGAGAGCAGTCGACTGTTGGGCTGTAGAGAGCAGTCGACTGTTGGGCTGTAGAGAGCAGTCGACTGTTGGGCTGTAGAGGAGCAGTCGACTGTTGGGCTGAACGAGAGCAGTCGACTGTTGGCTGAAGAAGCTGCAGAGAGCAGTCGACTGTTGGGCTGCTAGAGAGCAGTCGACTGTTTGGCTGAAGAGGCTGTAGAGAGCAGTCGACTGTTGGGCTGAAAGAGCTGTAGAGAGCAGTCGACTGTTGGCTGAAGAGGCTGTAGAGAGCAGTCGACTGTTGGGCTGTAGAGAGCAGTCGACGTGTTGGGCTGAAGAGGCTGTAGAGAGCAGTCGACTGTTGGCTGAAGAGGCTGAAGAGAGCAGTCGACTGGTTGGGCTGAAGAAGCTGCAGAGAAGCAGTCGACTGTTGGGATGAAGACACTGTAGAGAGTAGTCGACTGTTGGGCTGAAGACACTGTAGAGAGTAGTCGACTGTAATGTGTCCAGGAGAACATTAAATCAATCTGTTCCGTTTATTATAAGTACACTTCTGGGGTCTTCAGTAAAAGAACCCAGCATCTTAGGATGCAACAGACTGTATTTTGAAAGCAGTTTTGTCCTTTGTTTAACTAAAAACAAGAGGGGATCCCAGTTATACATTACTACGACGTTTATTTTCTCTACTCCTTCAACTGCGCGTGGCATCGTTTTACGAATGCAGTTTTACAACCAGTTTCAAGCACAACTGTGCAACAGAGCTCTTAATGGGGGCAATGTCATACTTTGTAAAAGAAACAAACAAATATATTTGAGTGAATAATAATGAGTTTATCTGTATTTTTCGTAGCTGTTTACATACCACCACAGTCAGAGGCTGGCGCTAAGACAGCAGTGAATGAGCTGTATACCGCCATAAACAAACAAGAAAACGCTCACCCAGAGGAGGCGCTCCTAGTGGCCGGGGACATTAATGCAGGGAAACTTAAATCTGTTTTACCAAATTTCTAATCGGCATGTTAAATATGCAACCAGAGGGGAAAAAACTCTGGACCACCTATACTTCACACATAGAGACGCATACAAAGCTCTCCCTCGCCCTCCATTTGGCAAATCTGACTATAATTCTATCCTCCTAATTCCTGCTTACAAGCAAAAATGAAAGCAGGAAGCACCAGTGACTAGATCAATAAAAAAAAGTGGTCAGATGAAMCYGATGCTAAYCTACAGGACTGTTTTGCTAGCACAGACTGGAATATGTTCCGTGATTCCTCCGATGGCATTGAGGAGTYKACCACATCTGTCATTGGCTTCATCAATAAGTGCATCAATGACGTCGTCCCCACAGTTACCGTACGTACATACCCCAACCAGAAGCCATGGATTACAGGCAACATCCYCACTGAGCTAAAGGCTAGAGCTGCAGATCCTCAAAAGGTTTTACAGCTGCACCATTGAGAGCATCCTGACCGGTTGCGTCACTGCCTGGTATGGCAACTGCTCGGCCTCCGACCGCAAGGAACTACAGAGGGTGGCCAAGCTCTCTGCCATCCAGGACCTCTATACCAGGCGGTGTCAGAGGAAGGCCCTAAAAA
>NW_019943374.1:61152-63148 GCF_002910315.2 Salvelinus sp. IW2-2015 | reverse complement strand
CCTCTATACCAGGCGGTGTCAGAGGAAGGCCCTAAAAATTGTCAAAGACTCCAGTCACCCTAGTCATAGACTGTTCTCTGCTACCGCACGGCAAGCGGTACCGGAGCGCCAAGTCTAGGTCAAAGAGGCTTCTACACAGCTTCTACCTCCAAGCCATAAGACTGCTGAACACCTAATCAAATGGCTACCCAGACTATTTGCATTGCCCACCCCACCCCCCTTTTACACCGCTGCTACTCTCTGTTGTTATCATCTATGCATAGTCACTTTAATAACTACCTACATGTACATATTACCTCGACTAACCGGTCCCTCCGCACATTGACTCTGTACCGGTACCCCCTGTATATAGTCTCGTATTGTTATTTTACCGCTGCTCTTTAATTACTTGTTTCTTATTTATTATCCGTACATTTATTTTATTTATTATAATTTTTTTAATATTTTTTATATATTTTTTAAAACTACATTGTTGGTTAGGGACTCGTAAGTAAGCATTTCACTGTAAGGTGAAACCTGTTGTATTCGGCTCATGTGACTAATAAAATGTGATTTGATTTTGACATCTGATAATATAGACCATGCATAGTCTATACGCATAGTCCAATATCTTAAAATAATTTTAACAGAATTTTTACCCATATGTTATTGGACCCATTTCTGGAGGTTAAAATAGCATTTTAGATGGTGTCAGCATCAATTTATTTTCTTTAATTTTGGAGTAGAATTTCCTTTTAAAGTCACCAGAACTGAGCTTCTCAGTCGTTCTACATAAAAAATGATCCGGGGGGGGGGGGCCCGGTACCCTAATCAGAGGGACTGGAATTGGTCAAACTCTCAGCTTAATACATGTACAAAAATATCCTCTTTCCCTAAAAGCATGATGGTCTCTTACAGCAAAGGGAAGGTTAACTTTGCCCCAGACAACCGGTCTGAGATTGACTTAAATTTCAGTCATGGGATTGTTTTGTTGTTGTTGCTTTAANCCCCCCAAAACTTTACCTAAATGCTTTACACGACTGGTTTCATATGAGGCGACAGTACTTTTGATRGTTCACAATTAATTCATGATTATCCATAACATAGACATGTTCAGAAACATCTTCTAATCTTACTTATTTACTTTCCTAGGTCTCTTTCCTCCTTCCCTAGCTTCCTTTCCTTTAATCCTTTCCTTTAATCATTTCCTAACTTACTTTCCTATATCCCTTTCCTTCTTTCCTTTCCTAGTTCCCATTCATTTTTATTATTTTTTTTACAGTCCACCCACTTTTTAATCAAACAGTTTATTTTCTCTTGTCCACCTCTAGTTCACCAGATTCCTCAAGACTATGTAAGATCTTGGTCCCTTTAAGATCTTGGCCCCAGCAGACAACACCACAACAAATCATAGATATCCATCAGACACTCTCTTTCTCCATTAAATCCCTCGCATGTTTCAGAACCAGCTGGTGGAGGGAGAGATGGACACACCCTTTCAAATTAGGGAGTTTTTGATTAGTAAAGATTTCTCATAATATTACAKAATGTTCCATCACGACCCAAATAGCTTCCTGCAATGCGATTAGCATGACATTGCAACAATTTGTGTTCTTGTTTTTTTTCCCCCCGGAAGAATCCGATAACATCTAAAATGGCGTCTGAGAGATGTGGTTGCGTCTGGAAGGAGGGGGAAAGAGGTGAGCCACGAGCGTTGCGTCACCTGGACCTTGACGGACTTTGGGAGAGGGGTGTATTTGAGGTTGGAGAATTGTATGGAGTGAGGGATTGGTATGTGCCAGCTGGTSAAAATCAAATCAAATCAAATGTTATTTGTCACATACACATGGTTAGCAGATGTTAATGCGAGTGTAGCGAAATGCTTGTGCTTCTAGTTCCGACCGTGCAGTAATATCTAACAAGTAATCTAACAATTTCACAACTACTGCCTTATACACACACAAGTGTAAAAGAATGAATAGGAATATGTACATATAATTATATGGATGAGCGATGG
>NW_019943374.1:36899-61127 GCF_002910315.2 Salvelinus sp. IW2-2015 | reverse complement strand
CAGGGCCGAACAGCATAAGGCAAGATGGTATAGAGTATGGGGAGGAGAGATTGGGGAGGGAGAGATTGGGGGGAGTGATGGGGAGGGAGAGATGGGGGGGAGAGTATGGGAGGGAGAGATGGGGAGGGAGAGTTTGGAGGGAGAGATGGGGAGGGAGAGATGGGGAGGGAGAGATGGGGAGGGAGAGACGGGGAGGAAGTGTTTATCTGACACCAAGGATAGACATCTTCCCTGTCTCTCCTTCCAGCAGTTTGGGAATTATATACAAACCCTATAAACAAGATAGAATTGTTATTAGAATTGTTATTATTAATGAATTGTTATTCATTTACCTGATGGTGTGCTCTGTTAAAATGTTATACATTTTGGGCTTTTAAGCCAACTGGTGTCCGCTGCCCTACCTATATGGCATAGAAATAGTTTATGAATAGAACAGTTGCAAAAATTCTGAAATGAAATAAGAAATCAATGAATCACATCAAAACAGTGAGCTTCCATGGGAAGGGGGAAACAGGAAGGGGAAACAGGAAGGGGAAGGGAAAACAGGAAACATGAAGGGAAGGAAACAAAGGGGAAAGGGAAAGTTTACCAAAATGTCTATACTATGTACGTGGTCTATGGACGAGATATAAACTGCGTCATGCTTTGTTTTACTGACAACAATGTTCCAAGCTTACGTTTTAGCCAGTGTGGAAAAATCCAATTCAAGTCAATGGTACTTATTTATAGTATAGATTTTTATGTTTCAACTTGTATTAACAGATTTTACAATTGACTTTTTACCATCCAGGTGCTCTTTTGTTCTGTTAAATACAACATGTAATAGTAGAGTAGCTGAATATACCGACAGAAAATAATCAACACGACCGTTAAAAAGTTAGGGTGACTTAGAGAAGATGTTGTGTTTGAAAGAAAAACAAATTTTTTTTGAGTTAAAATAACACAAATGAAATTTATAGAAAACACAGTGTACATTGTTAATGTTGTAATGACATTTGTAGGTAGAGAGCGCTGATTACATGTTTTTAAGGAATATCTACATAGGCTGTAAAGAGGCATTACAGCAGTACGGAGTGCACCTCGCTGTGTTCCTAAAATGCACAGTTGTGGTCTATCAATAATATTACATTAAAATGCATAAATTTGATTCACAATTAGAAAACACCTTTTACCACAATTTATGTTTAGACAGCGTAAAATACACTGGTTGTGCTAATTAAAGAAGAATGAAAATGGCTTCGTTAGACTAGTTGATGTTTCTGGCCAGCATTCAGATTTGTTGTGGGTGTTTAGAACGAGACCACATATTATGAGAAATGTAAGGAAAAAAGGGAGGAAGGAGCGTCCTGAAACCAAGCAAAAGGAACAGCTGAAGGACGCGATGCTATAGAGGGTGAGCTACATGGCGGGGCGACCAAAAGGTCAATGAAGTGATAGCTGATCAAAGACATGTGTTTGTGATCTAGTGGGAGAAAACAACACTAAATTCAAGACGAAAATTAGCTTGAATGACTACAGTAAACATGAGATGGACTTAGACTCATTCTATCTCAGAGGAAAGTAGGCGAGCGAGGTGACTGATAGGCGTGGTGCATGCCGGTGGCTAAGTGCATAGGCAGTAGTTTCTTCAGTCAGGTAACGTACGTGCGACTAAAGGTGCATCATCATATCAATCGAAGAGGTGGAGGAAAAGATAGAAAGTAGTCTAAGTCTAGTGTGCGTAAGTACAAGTAGAATGCCAAGTGTGGATGATAATCCTAGGATACAGTCGAGCAAATTCAGTGCATGTAGGTACATGGCTAGCATACGTACGTGTGCAATCAGGTCATTGGATAAGCTCTTACGTCGTTATACCCTATTCTACGTAAACATTAAACAGTGAGCTCTTAAGTTCTTTATGGCATATACAGATATTCTATTGTTTTATCTCTTTCAATTGCTCGACATAATTAATGTCATCCAATAAATCTCTATCAAAACACTGTGCCTCTGGCAACTGATGTCCTCATGTTAGTGGAAAAGGTTGCAATCCTGTATTTATGTGCGAGCGTTGATTGTTTTGTATTCGGTCTCGCGATAGGTAAGGGTCGCAGACCGTTCCGTTTACCACTGCTGCGATCTTTACTTTAAAGTAAAGGATTAAGTTGTGCCATATTACTAGAATGGTTCTCGTGAGGTAATTTCTCATAGTCCAATCCTGAGGTCCACCAAAATGAAGTGTTCTGGAGTATCCCATATCAAAAAGTTGCGGCAGGCTGGCGTTAAATTTCTTACCTTGGTATACGAGTTTGGAGCTGTGTATGCGATGCACCCAAAGTACGTTATCATGTCATGCGAAGAAATCAATCATCCGTTGTGCCTTTGCCTGTTCTTGTGTGGCGGGTGTGGTAGTGAGGATTGGTGGATGGTGGAGATCGGCGCATCGCTAGTTCTCTATCTATCTGGGACGTTTAAAATGGCGTTCTGCTGCGCTTACTATAGATCTGGAGAGTGCATGGAGAGGATAAGGTGCGGTAGCAGGAATCAGAAAATGCTATAAATACGATGGAGAGTGTTAAATATGAGAAGTAAGTTTGATGTGGGAGAGTGCGAGGTCCCCTGAACGCACGACACTTTTCGTTTTGTTGGAGGTCCTTTGGCTGTTGCTAGATTTTTCCTGCTTTGGACATCCTTCTTTTCTAGGCTTAGCAGAAGGACCTTGCGTCTTGCGGAACGCAGGCCTATGATAATTATCACCGCACACCCGGGTTTTCCTCCTCACCTGTGCGATGGAGCCGTCTCACTACATTGCATATGTATTAAGTGTTTTATCGCTATATCAAAAGATGCGCTCTTCTGCCCATCCTATCCTTGACCTCATCATGACCTGAATTTACAGGGGATGTTGTTAGAAGAGTCAAAAGTTGAGCCTGCGTGTACCGTGTTCAAACTGTCTTGACCTTCTACCTGGAATGTGAATCTTCTTCACATATGTGACGCTTGACTACCTCTTTATAAGTCCTATAAGGCTCTACTAAAGATGCTCCGTGACTAAATTATAGCCTTCTCGCGTAGCCTGCCTAGAGCAAGACGCAGTGAGGTATTGCCTCTCCTATACACAAAACGACTGGAAAAAATAAGGTTTTCATGATTTGCCATTCCTTCTAGTTCCTCTACCTCTCCTCTCGTAACCAACTAACTTCGAAGTGCTCGTGCCTTTCGTCTGCAGCTGGGGTGTTGCACAAATGAGTTACATTACACCTCCTATTACTGAGGTTTCTTACCTGACTAATTCCTTCCCGTACCTCAACCTATTGCTAGATAATCCTGCTTACTCTATCTTACGTAAAACAGCGCCTCCTCTGCCTTCTCACTACACTACTCTTAGGTACATTCTCTCTCCCTTACATGATAGCACTGGGAGAGACCGCGATAGGGGTTGCTGTTTCCACCTGTTCATGTTTGGATCAATTTGATTCTTGTCCTATAGCGCGTACTACCAACTTACACAAACTTTTTCTCTCTAGAAAAAAGGAACATTCTAGTCTATAAACACTGTGCTCTCTGGGCTATACTAGGTTCTAGTGGTCATCACATCAAACTAATCTCCTTTAAAAGACTCTCCTCTTCCATGGCCGTTTTATTAGCTTCTGCTACCTCTTTGCATTTATCGATATCTCATTTCCAATATGACTACCTATAAATCCTTTCCTATCTTCTCCTCATTTAAATCTATGATCATCCATCTGGAACTGGCTCCTAATTACTCAACGTCTCCTCTCCTCTGGGTTTCATTTCCTTGCCTTCCTCTCCTCTATCTCTACTGTCGCCCAGGGAGGATCCGCAGGATGAGAACTGGAAAACACAGCCTCAGTGACACTATGATGGATGTAGAGGCAGGATGCAGTGGAAAGATAGAAGCATGAAATGAGCTGGCTTTAATTTAGAAGCAGCGGCGACGAATCAGCTAGAGGACCGGTCTCTGGGTACAATACGCCTACCACGTGCAAGATGACACTTGCCATCATAGATCTTGCTACCTACAGCTTCAAAATGTGAAGAGTTTTTGATTTCACAGCTCTGATGTGGTCTTCTTGGTGTTGTGTGTGGTTCTTTGGAAGATGGTGATTACACTGTCAATTGCCAATATGAGCCACATCATACTGTTGGCGAGTGGGAGATTGCAGAACTGTGGATGTGATCATCGGGTCAATACACTGATTCAGTTGGTGCCCCAATAGTGATCGCCTCCTAGATGAGCGTTGTGTGTGGACATGCGGGAGAGTAACAGGGAAGGCCGATTAGAGGCGTGAGGAATGATTTTGGTGTGTGTTTGTGTTTGTGTCGTGCTGGGAGGTCTGATGAAAGGAGTTGTGTGTGTAGTGTGATGGTGAGGACCCCCACCGAGTGTCCCAGTGCAGAGCTGAGTGAAAAACACCATTTCTGTAAACATTCTGATTACCATGGTCATTTCCATTTCGCCGTCCTCTCTCTATGATCTGTCCCGTCCGTGCTATCTCCATAGGCGGTTAACCCTCCAGTCATACTGAACCTCGAGTGGCTTCGAGTGTGCCGACTTCTCTTCCTATAATCTTGCCTCTACCTTCTTGTCCGTGCTCTCTTTCTCAAATCTATTCTCAACTAATAACTGTCAATGGTTTCCCTTTCCTCTCTCACATTCTTTCTCGTCCTGCGCTTTTCCATACTTCGCTCTCCTCTCTGCCTTCTCCCTCCGTCTCTCCTTCTTCCCTCCTCTTCCACTTCTTCACCTTCCTCTCTCCATGCTTCTTCGTCCTTCTCTCCTTTCTTCCCTTCCTGCTCGCAACATTCTTTCCTCCTCTCTCCATTCTCCCTCCTCTCTCCATCTGTCCCTCCTCTCTAGTATTTCTTCCCTCCGTCTCATCCATTTTCCCTCTGTTCTTCCCCACCATCTTCCTGTCCATTCTTCCTTCCATCTTCTCTCCATCTTCCCTCCTCTCCATTTTCCCCCCTCTCCTCCATCTTCCCTCCTCTCTCCATCGTCCTCCTCTCTTCGCATCTCCCGTCGCTCTCTGTAATTCTTGTCCCCTTCTTACTCTCCATCCTTCCCTTCTGTCTTGCCCCACACTTCCCTTTCCATCTATCCCTCCATTCTTCTCTCCATCTTCCCTCCGCTCCATCTTTCCCCCCTCTCTCCATCTTCCCTCCCTTTCTTCTTCCAATTCTTCCCTCCTCTCTCCATCTTCCCTCCTCTCTCCATTTCTTTTCCCTCCTCTCTCCATATTTCCCTCCTCTTCTTTCCATTTCTCTCCCTCCTCTCTCCGAATGCTTCCCTCATTCTCCATCTTCCCTCCCTCTCTTCCCATCTTGTCTCCAATCTTTTCCTCCTTCTGCTCCAGTACTTTCCCTCCTCTCTACATCTTTTGTCTTCCATATTCCCTCCCTCTCTACATCGTTCACTGCTCTTCTCCATCTTGCCCGTCCCCATCTTGGTCCCTCTCTGTCATTTTTCCCTACTCTCTCCATCTTCCCTACTTCTCCATCGTTCTCTTCCTCGCTCCATCTTCTCTCCATCTATTCCCGCCAGTCGTTCCTTCCTCTCTTTGCATCTTCCCTTACTCTTGCTCCATTATTTCCCTTACTCTCTCCATCTTCGCGCTGGACTCCTCTCGTATCTTCTCATAACCAATGCTTTTACCCTGTCCTCTCGTGCCACTCATGATCCTCATCGAAATCTTACCACTTCCTCGGGTCTGCCAATCTTCCCTCCTCCCCGTCTCCATCTTCCCGTCCCATGTCTTCTTTTCATTCTTCCCTCCATCTTCCCTCCTACTCCAAGCATCTTCCGCTCCCTCTCTCGCAGTCTCTCTCCATCTTCCCCTCCATTGTCTTTCGTTCTCCATCCTTCCCTCCTTCTCGCCATCTTTCTCTCCATCCTCCCTTCCATCTTCTTCTCCAGTCTTCCCGCCTCGTCCTTCAATTTTCTTACCTCCTCTCTCATCTTCTCTCACTCATCTCCAATTCTTCTCTTCCTCTCTCCATGCTTCTCTTCCATTTTCCCTCCATCTTCCCTCCATCTTTCATCCATTCTTTCCTCCCTCCTACACTTCTTCTCGTCCTCCTCACACATCTTCCCCTTCCCCTTCTTTCGCATCTTCCATCCTCTCCAACCATTTTGTCCCCGCCTCTTCCATCTATCCCTCCTCTTCTCCATTTGGCCCTCCTCTTCTTTTCATCTGTCCCTCCGTCTCTCCATCTTGTCTCCTCTCTCGCATTCTTCTCTTGCCTCTCTTCCATTTTCGTCTCCATTTTCCCTCACATCGTGTCACCTCTAAGCCAACTGGTGTCTCGCTGCTCCTACCTATACTGGACATAGAAATAGTTTATGCAATAGAACAGTTGCAAAAATCTGAAATGAAATACAGAAATCAATGAATCACATCAACACCAGTGAGCTTCCCATGGGAAGGGGAAACAGGAAGGGGAAACAGGAAGGGGAAGGGAAAACAGGAAACATGAAGGGGAAGGGGAAACCGAAAGGGGAAGGGAACAGTTTACCAAAATGTTTTTACTATGTACGCTGTCTATGGACGAGATATAACTGTAGTCCATGCTTTGTTTTACCTGACCAACGTTTCCAAATGCTCACGTTTTAGCAGCTGTGGCACAAATCCAATTCAAGTCAATGGTACTTATTATAGTACTTAACATTTTTCATGTTCCAACTTGTAATTAACCAGATTTTTCAATTGACTTTATCCTCAGCTGCTCTTCTGTTCTGTTTAAATACAACATGTAATAGTAGAGTAGCTGAATATACACCGAACAAAAATCAACACGACCGTTCAAAAGTTWGGGGTCACTTAGAAATGTCSTTGTTTTTGAAAGAAAAACAKAWWWWTMTGTCCATTAAAATAACAATGAATTGATCAGAAARACAGTGTAGACATTGTTAATGTTGTWAATGACTATTGWAGCTGGAAACGGCTGATTACATGTTTTTWATGGAATATCTACARAGGRGTAAAGAGGCCCATTATCAGCYACCATCACTCCTGTGTTCCAATGGCACGTTGTGTTAGCTAATCCAAGTTTATKAWTTTAAAAGGCTAATTGATCATTAGAAAACCCTTTTACAATTATGTTAGCACAGCTAAAAACTGTTGTGCTAATTAAAGAAGCAATAAAACTGGCCTTCTTTAGACTAGTTGAGTTTCTGGAGCATCAGCATTTGTGGGTTCGATTACAGGCTACTCCCTTCACAGAACAGTGCAAACTGGCCCTAACCAGAATAGAACGAGGAATGAGAGGCCCCGGTGCACAACTGAGCAAGAGGACAAGTACATTTGAGTGTCTAGTTTGAGAAACAGACACRTCACAAGTCCTCATGAATTAGCTTCATGAATTAGTACCAGCAAAACACCAGTCTCAACGTCAACAGTGGAGAGGCGACTCCGGGATGCTGGCCTTCTAGGCAGAGTAGCAAAGAAAAAGCCATATCTCAGACTGGCCAATAAAAAMAAAAGATTAAGATGGGCAAAAGAACACAGACACTGGACAGAGCAACTCTGCCTAGAAGGCCAGCATRCCAGAGTTGCCTCTTCACTGTTGACATTGAGACATTTTCCTCCAAACATAACAATGGTCATTATGGCCAAATAGTTCRATTTTTGTTTCATCAGACCAGAGGACATTTCTCCAAAAAGTACGAACTTTGTCCCATGTGCAGTTGCAAACCGTTGTCTGGCTTTTTTATGGCGGTTTTGGAGCAGTGGCTTCTTTTTTGCTGAGCTTTCAGGTTATGTCGATATAGGACTTGTTATACTGTGGATATAGATAATTTTGGGCCTGTTTCCTCCAGCATCTTCACAAGGTCCTTTGCTGTTGTTCTGGGATTGATTTGCACTTTTTGCACCAAAGTACGTTCATCTCTAGGAGACAGAACGTGTCTCCTTCCTGAGTGGTATGACGGCTGTCTGGTCCCATGGTGTTTATACTTGCGTACTATTGTTTGTACAGATGAACGTGGTACCTTCAGGCGTTTGGAAATTGCTCCCAAGGATGAACCAGACTTGTGGAGGTCTACAATTTGTTTTCTGAGGTCTTGGCTGATTTCTTTTGATTTTCCCATGGTGTCAAGCAGAGGCACTGAGTTTGAAGGCAGGCCTTGAAATACATCCACAGGTTCACCTCCAATTGACTCAAATGATGTCACTTAGCTTATCAGAAGCTTCTAGCCATTACATCATTTTCTGGAATTTTACAGGCTGTTTAAAGGCACAGTCAACTTAGCGTATGTAAACTTCTGACCRACTGGAATTGTGATACAGTGAATTATAAGTGAAATAATCTGTCTGTAAACAATTGTTGGAAAAATTACTTGTGTCATGTGTTAAAGTAGATGTCCTAACCGACTTGCCAAAACTATAGTTTGTTAACAAGAAATTTGTGGAGTGGTTGAAAAATGAGTTTTAATGACTCCAACCTAAGTGTATGTAAACTTCCGACTTCAACTGTATGTAGATAATTATTTTATTTTATTTTAAATCAGCCGTTTCCAGCTACAATAGTAATTTACAACACTAACAATGTCTACACTGTATTTCTGATCAATTTGATATTTTAATGGACAATTTTTWWAAACTTTTCTTTCAAAAACAAGGACATTTCTAAGTAACCCCAAACTTTTGAACAGTAGTGTACATTCAACAATTTAAAAGATTTTCCTGAGTTARAGTTCATATAAGGAAATCAGTCAATTGAAATAAATTCATTAGGCCCTAATCTATGGATTTCACATGACTGGGAATACAGATTGGCGTCRGTTGGTCACTGATACCTTAATAAAGAAAGTAGGGGTGTGGATCAGAAAACCAGTCCGTATCTGGTGTGACCACCATTTGCCTCATGCAGCGCYACACYTCTCCTMCYCATAGAGTTGATCAGGCTGTTGATTGTGGCTTGTGGAATGTTGTCCCACTSTTCAATTGCTGTGCGAAGTTGCTGGATATTGGCAGGAACTGGAACACGCTGTCATACACATCGATCCAGAGTATCCCAAACATGCTCAATGGTTGGTGACATGTCTGGTGATATATGAAGGCCATGGAAGAAATGGMACATTTTCTGCTTCKKGGAATTGTGTACAGATCCTTGCGACATGGGGCTGTGCATTATCATGCTGAKACACGAGGTGATGGCGGCGGATAAATGGCATGACAATGGGCCTCAGGATCTCGTTAWGGTATCTCTGTGCATTCAAATTTCCATCAATAAAATGCAATTGTGCTCGTGGTCAATAGCTATTGCCTGCCCATACCATAACCCCACCATGGGGTAATCTGTTCACAATGTTGACATCAGCAAACCGCTCGCCCACAAAACGCCATCTGCCCGGTACAGTTGAAACCGGGATTCATCTGTGAAGAGCACACTTCTCCAGCGTGCCAGTGGCCATCGAAGGTGAACATTTACCCACTGAAGTCGGTTACGATTCCGAACTGCAGTCAGGTCAAGACCCTGGTGAGGACGACGAGTATGCAGATGAGCTTCCCTGAGACAGTTTCTGACAGTTCTGAAATTCTTTGGATGTGCAAAGTCACAGTTTCATCATCTGTCCGAGTGGCTGGTCTCAGACGATCCTGCAGGTGAAGAAGCCGGATGTGGAGGTCCTGGGCTGGCGTGGTTACACGTGGTCTGCGGTTGTGAGGCCGGTTTGGGTGTACTGTCAAATTCTCTAAAACTATGTTGGAGGCGGCTTATGGTAGAGAAATTAACATTCYATTATCTGGCYAKAGCTCTGGTGGGCATTACTGCAGTCAGCATGCCAATTGTATACTCCCTCAACTTGAGACATCTGTGGCATTGTGTCGTGTAACAAAACTGCACATTTTAGATTGGCCTTTTATTGTCCCCAGCACAAGGTGCACCTGTGTAATGATCATGCTGTTTAATCAGCTTCTTGATATGCCACACCTGTCAGGTGGATAGATTTTCTTGGCAAAGGATAAATGCTTTGATGTAATCAAATTTGTGCCCAACATTTGAGAGAAATACAGTTTTTGTGCGTATGGAAAATGTCTGGGATCTCTTATTTCAGCTCATGAAACGTGGGACCAACATTTTACATGTTGCATTTATATTTTTGTTCAGTGTCATTTGGGGAGTATAGCTGGTTTAGCTGGTTTAATGCAGCCAGCTTTGGGCCAGAAAAAACACTAAGTATGTGGCCCACAGCTGGGCCGGAATAACATCGCTATCTGGGAAAACCACCGCTTCCAAAACACTTTGGTTGAACCTAAAAGTACCAGCAGCCATCCACACTTCCTCTAATTTGACACACTGTTGTAATATTCACACACACACACACACACACACACACACATTTTGAGAAAACCCACTTTAGACTCACTTCTGTTGTACCTGTCACAGTTTCCTTCCCTTTTCCCAAGCAGACACAGTTTCCATGACAAAATAACACCTACATCCAAAGCTGAGATATTCCGTGGATTTCAGATTCTTACTTCTTCTTTCCTTAGAACGTGTTATGGAGAAGGTACGAAGGCCCAATACCGCTCATTTCCATGTATCTTGTTCATGTTGTTGCTCTCTTAAAAGACACCAGGTTAAAAGGTTGAAGTAAAATCCTGTCACAACAAAGTGTGTTTTAGTTTAGTTTTTTGTTGTATTTTTTCTACAAGAGAAGCATTTTATTGTCTTACCCTGACAAACAACAACAATTGGATATTGGTATTGACTGAACAGAGCAGCCAAAAAAGGAACACACCACACACTTCACATCAGAGAATTACACACACACACACACACACACACACACTACACATTACACACTACATACTTCACATCAGAGAATCACACGACTAACACACTACACACTTCACATCAGAGAATCACACACACACACTACACTACGTCCCTCTTACCAGCCCTGCTTCTGCCATCACAAATTCCACTGCTGTCCAAGTAACTCTTTAGAGGCTCTAATACATTGTGCTTTAATTACGTGTCTAATTCAGCCACAGGGCCCGCTGCTTTGAAGGCCCGAGTCCCTTGTGTCCTCAGAGAGGGCACTCTGATATGGCTCTATGCCACAGACAGGTGCTTTGTGCTCTGAGCCTTATAAAGCCTTTGTATTGGTGTCTCCGTGGCCCCCAGGGTCCCACTGGGTGAGTGGAGGCCTKGTGTCCCATTGGTTGTAAATGGARCAATGATAAAATAAGCTGCTGCCACTGTGTACTCATTAATTATTCACAGTGGACTCCACCCACACRCCATTATGTAAATGTCACCTCGACGACGCGAGCTTTCAGGGACGGGCAGATTTTTAAAAACAATTTAAACCCCAAAAAAMGATCCGTTTCTGTTGGTCAGTAATGGACATCTAAAGGGAATTGGTCCCCTTACACTCAGCATGTTGTATGAATGGTTGTGTATGTTCGTAGCCTAGGAACAGAAATATCATATACTCTTGGTCTACAATTAACAGKAAGTAGGCTGAGCAGATTTGTAAATATGAACCGTATTTGCTTCAGTGATGTAKTACTACTACTGTGTGTGAATTCATGTACAGGATGTGGTTTGTTCTTTGTATTTCCATATGTATCATCCTCGTCATTTATTGAATCAGAAAATGGCTAATGCATCTAACGAGCCACGTGTAAAAATAACATAGTGTTCGCAAGATAAGTATAGAACACAACCCAGTTCCTGCTACATTGTGTGCCATGAATTAGAGCGGATGCTGACAAATAATGATCCGCCCCCTAGCATTAGGTTGCAGCCGTTGGCCTTGCGTAATCCCGAGCGTAAGACAAAGATCAACTTCTTTTCCTACCGACACCATTTAGTTTCCTCTTTCAAATCACCATTGCTGACATGTTGTGTCAATCCTTCATCAATTTGTTTGAGGCACTAAAAMCAATACAAATGGCAATAGYAACACCYGTTCTGTCATGGTAATGGTRAACTRGYCTTCACGACATTGGTCGAACATTGAACATTTTAYAAACAAACTTGATTACGAAACTATTTTTGAAGCATTTCATATTGACATGGGGATTGTAGAATTATTGTATTAGTGACCTCTCTGTCAGCTTTACAATGATACAGTTCCTACACTATATATAAAAAAGTTTGTGGACACCCCTTCAAATGAGTGGATTCGGCTATTTCAGCCACACCCTTTGCAGACAGCTGTATAAAATCGAGCACACTGCCATGCAATCTCCATAGACAAACACTAGCAGTAGAATGGRCTRACTGAYGAGCTCAGTMACTTTCAACGTGGCACCGGCGTAGGATGCCACCTTTCCAACTAGTCAGTTTGTCATTGAGCCAAGTCACAGATTTAGCTGTGATGTGAAGGAGAATTATAATCTGCCCAGCCCAGAGCCAGGCCCGGCTGTGACAGGACAGGCTTGGTGTGGGATAGGACAGGAGCAGATGGTCTTTGACAACCAGGAGAGAGCCTGGAAATGTAGTGGAGGCAGGAGCCTCTGTTTTTAATAATGCAGCATACAGGGGGAGCTGCTGTACCTGACAGTGACGCTCTCTGTCTGCCTGTCTGTGTTAGGRCTGTCTATCTGCCGGTCTGTGTTAGGTCTGTCTATCTGCCTGTCTGTGTTAGGTCTGTCTATCTGCCTGTCTGTGTTAGGMCTGTCTATCTGCCTGTCTGTGTTAGGGCTGTCTATCTGCCAGTCTGTTTAGTTCGTGTTGGTAAAGCCTCAAAGTAACTCCTCTACCTCCAGCTGAACAGACTCTCAGCTGTTCAGAGAGCAAGCGAGAGCGGATCTGCGGGTTCACATAACAGTACTACAGCTTTTCTTTGAGARGACCAAAATAATAATAGTTCCCTTGTTGACAAGAAATAACACTGTCGAGGATATGACACAATTTCCAAGTTCACTGCGAACTAAGTGATTGAAACGGACAACAACCGGTTTAACATCTGTGCAGAGCAAAGTATTTCATTTTGCTATTGTGTTTACCCCCATTAGATGCGTGAACATCTGGGCATAGTAGAGTTGCCTAGTAGGCCATTTGAAGCGTTTTACTTTGTCACTGTGAATGTAAACACGTTTTCTTATCATACCTGTGACATCTGAGGTCGGAGGTTGATCTCTTTGAGGTTGATGGACTGGGGTCGGAGGTTGTTGAGAAGRTGACACAGGAGCACTCCATCTCGGAGGGTCTGAGCCAGGTCGAATACCTGAGCAGACTCCCATGTTACCCGATGGTCGGGTGGAAGCATCTTGCAGTTGATCAGCCATAATGCGCACTGCCTCCAATACTCCATTTAGGTTTGAGATCAAACAAATCTTATGCGACGAATAGGAATCCGATTGGAGTATAATCAATAGAACGCACTAATACAACATTGTGTCCGTTCTCAATTTATCATATAAACGATGAAAACGAAACTAGGTATAGTAGCAGGATTTAATTATACTTCTCTTCGTTTCATAACAGAAATAAAAGTAAATTGGAAGARGCTAGGCTACTGTCTGTAGGTTACGTGTACTCTGTCCATTGATGACTGAACTGTTCCATCGGCTGACAGTAACGGCAACACTGTCCGTGCGCTCTCTCTCGGTCTCTCGCTCACTCTGTCCACAGGGCTAAACTACCACCCGCAGCCTCTCCTCTTCAGTTTGCCACTCATACAGAATGTTCCGTGTACACTGCGTTAGGCTACTACTGCGTTGTCACCTCATAAGGGACAGTTCGACATTTACTGGGAAGGGGAGGTCTATAATAGGGATGGTTGGCAAACTTTTATTTTTTTTATGCTTTAGGGAGAGTTGTGTGTTTTTTTTATTGGGCACAGGGGATGGTAGTTTTTCCCTGGTTAACATTCACTCTTCTGCAGGTTTTGCATTTGCCTCCCATGCCAATGTGCTTTGATACTTACCTTATGCACAATGTTTTTCTGCAAGCTAACTTTTATTATAAACTGGGTGGTTCGAGCCCTGAATGCTGATTGGCTGACAGCCGTTGTATACCACGGGTATGACAAAACATAATTTTTGTTGGTATAATAAAGGCACCTCGGGGGGTTGTAGTATATGGCCAATATACCACGGCTAAGGCCTTTATCCAGGCATTGCATCGTGCATAAGAACAGCCCTTAGCRGTGATATATTGGCCAAATACCACKSCTCCTCGGGCCTTATTGTTTATCTACACCACAGGTCAATATAGGCACAGATTATACACTATATTGTCCAGATATTGGACAATATAGTCGGACGTGTGTTTTGTCTTGTCCCGTCCTGTCCTGTCCCGTATAAATATAGTTTTCCTAGGGTTTTTTTTCGCTGTAAAGTATATTTTCAAAATCTGACACGATAGGTGGATTAACAACAAACTAAACTATGTTTTGGTATATTTCACTTYCGATTGCATGCTTATAAATATTTTTAGTAATATTTTTTAATCTGATACGTTTGGGAATTTTCTTCTTCCTTTCAGGACTGGAACGAGGCTGTAGTTTTCTCAACATAACGCGCAACCCAAATGGCGTTTTTTTGTTATAAAAGTAATATTTATCGAACAAAAATAACATTTATTGTGTAACTGGGAGTCTCGTGAGTGCAAACATCCGAAGATTATCTAAGGTAAGCGATTCATTTTATTGCTTTTCTGACTTTRGTGACCATGCTAATTTGGGGCTAGCTGTTGTAGCATTGATTGTTACACTCACAAAAGCTTGGATTTCTTTCGCTGTAAAGTATATTTTCAAAATCTGACACGATGGGTGGATTAACAACAAGCTAAGCTGTGTTTTGGTATATTTCACTTGTGATTGCATGATTCTAAATAGTTTTAGTAATATTTTTGCATTTGGCGCCCTGCAATTCTAGCGGTTGTTTAGGAAAGTGATCCCGCTAACAGGATTTGTAGCGCAGAGAAGTTTTAACAACAGCCACAATTGTTTCCACAGCCACAAAGTCAAAATGGATTATATAGTTAAAATTCATGAAAACAAACATTTGATTTTTGGTCTTAATTTAAGGTTAGAGTTAGGCATATGGTTAGCAGTGGGGTTAGGTTTAAAATCACATTTTAAGAAGATACATTGTAGAAATAGGCCGGGTTTACGACTTTGTGGCTGTAATAACTAGTGACGACCAGACACAACTCCGATATAAAGTGTATTTTCTCAGAATTTCCAGAACGTCCTACTTATATCAGTCCACTCATAACAACCTAATCATTACGAAACGTCTATTCGATCAAGTAATCTACACGTAGCAAATAAGCCATTACATGTTTTGTTAACCAAATTCAACACTCTCAAGAAAACGAGAATAGAAACGGCAGCTGCTGGAGAAGAGAGATTTTTGGACCCAGTTATCCGTCTCACTTTGACTGGGAGACTATCGGAGAGGAAGAGGCTAACTGTCTATCCTGCCCTCTATCCACCATTCATAGTGACAACAGTGGTGGGTGGATCGTTTTTCTAGATCTGCAATCAGCTAACTAGTAGTCATACCACACCGAGAAAAACATTCAAAGCTGCATTTTCAATATGAATCCACAAGAACAAATAGGAATCGCTGATAGGCAGCGGACAGGCCAGGTGCGTCATTGCCATGAAAGAACAGTGAAGACATGAAACACACAGCTCAATAAGTTCCCCCATTGATCTTGTTTAGGGACAACACAGTTATTCTAKCTAGACTAAAGTAGCCTACAACACCACAACGCAATGAATAGCTGCATTGTTTTCAAGAGATTACAACATTCTACTCTAGGCTGCGGTGAAAATGTCAATTGAATAATGGTTCAAAAGAAAACCTGTGATTTGAATGTTTCTTTCCGTTTGAATCAGTTGCAGGTCTACTCTCGACAGTAACTTCTAGAAAGGCGCAGTAGAATACTGGTTGTATTTTTACTTCTGACACTGAGATGRGCTGTCTGTTGCAGATCATCATTCTCCCAAGTCCTCCTGTAATAATGTGGCTACATATGTTCCCAGCAGGCCCAGTTTTTCAGGAAAGCTTAACACACGCTCTGCCTCCTCCCCAATCCGAGCTGCTATTTCTTGCCCACTTAGATGCTAACTAACGCATCAATATAGCCTAAATATTTGTCATTTAACTTTATTTATTTTTTAAATGTATGACCTTTTAATATGAGGCATCAACACAACCAGTCATGATGTTTTAATCTAATTAGGTTACTTCAAAAGAGTCCTGTAGGCATGTACACATTCATCCAAAATATAGTTCCAGCATCCTCAAAATGTCTTGACATTAACCAGCGTTCCATCCAACCTATTTATGTGGATACAAATGTCATGACAGGCCTAATAGAAACAGCTAATTTGTTGGTCCARTTTCCAAATGTCGACAAAACAAAATACGCTAGACCAAATGGGTTCTTTTGGGTCGGTAGAATTTATTAGGTGAGAAATGACAGTGGAAATGCTTTTAAGCGCAAATATTAATATAGTAACCATCATATGGAAGTAAACTTGGAGTCACGCGATGACATGTTGTCTGGTCCTCCCAGTACAAGTCGGGAAAGCATGCCGTTTTTTAGGCTACAGATCAAATAAGTTAATATGAACTTCTTAGAGCTGTGAAGTGCACGGAGATGAGCAGGTAGCCTACTGGTTAGAGCATTGGACCAGTAAACGAAAGGTTGCTAGATCGAATCCCCGAGCTGACAAMGTGTCCTTCTGCCCCTGAACAAGGCAGTTATTGTAAATAATAATTTGTTTTTAACTGACTTGCTGACTTAAATAAAATAAATGCTCCTTTCAATAAATATTGAGGGTTTCATTCTGGTGACATGAAAATCAATGCTTGGRTACCATTTGACAAATACAATTAATCTCACAATTTTGTCCATAATAACCTCATCATGTATGCCAGGGTTCCCCGACTGAGGTTTTATTTGGACCTCCAAGTTTTCTGAGCAAAAAACATTAGACAGTAAAAACACCAGCAAATCAAATCAAATTGTATTAGTCACATGCGCCGAATACAACAGTGAAATGCTTACTGACGGGCCCCTAACCAACAATGCAGTGTAAACAAACAAACAAAAAATATGAATAAGAATAAGAAATAAAAGTAACAAGTAATTGAAGAGTAGCAGTAAAATAACAATAGCGAGATTATATACAAGGGGGTACCGGTACAGAGTCAATGTGCGGAGGCACTGGTTAGTCGAGGTAATATGTACATGTAGGTAGTTATTAAAGTGACTATGCATAGATGATAACAACAGAGAGTAGCAGCGGTGTAAAAGAGGGGGGGCAATGCAAATAGTCTGGGTAGCCATTTGATTAGGTGTTCAGGAGTCTTATGGCTTGGAGGTAGAAGCTGTTTAGAAGCCTCTTGGACCTAGACTTGGCGCTCCGGTACCGCTTGCCATGCGGTAGCAGAGAACAGTCTATGACTAGGGTGGCTGGAGTATTTGACAATTTTTAGGGCCTTCCTCTGACACTGCCTGGTGTAGAGGTCCTGGATGTCAGGAAGCCTGGCCCCAGTGATGTACTGGGCCGTTCGCACCCCCCTCTGTAGTGACTTGTGGTCGGAGGCCGAGCAGTTGCCATACCAGGCAGTGATGCAACCAGTCAGGATGATCTTATACAAATGTAAGCAAGGTTTGAAATAGTTTCAGTCAAATATTATATCTTGTTTGGACATCTTGCGGGTACATTTGCAGTCTACAAATTATTTGTAATTATGTTCCGGCCAGAACATCCGCTCAAGAAACAAATCGTCCCARGGCTGAATCTAGTTCATGATCCKTGGCTATACCTGCACTACATCTGCGAGCTGTTGGCTGGAGGGCACATTCACTATACCCTATGCAAATGTTTTTGTGACAAAACCATCAGTAGACCTTGAGTTGAAAATGCGACGGAAACCCATTTAACTTGTATTTTGTATTGGGTACATGGGAATTTAACTGAAAAAAGAAACGTTTAGGTGTACTAAGTTTTTGATGGGAAAATGTTTTATATTTTGTCTTTAGGCGGATTTTAGAATATGTGACCCGATTCAGGAAAATAGGCGTATGTCGCAAGTCACGACTTCACAGGAGAGCCGTTTTGAACGTTAAAAAAATATATATATATATTAAAATGCCAGAAATGCAGAAATGCCTTCCCGAACATGTGAACTGTCATGTGCCTTAATATCGAACTTGCATGAAAATGTGTCACCAATTGGATGGAAACCTAGCTCTAGACACCATAAAGACTCAGGTGCGCTAGTCCAGGGTCACTTTGATTATGCTGCARATCATGATTCACCAGCAGCCCCAACATCTAAACAATAAGCTACCAGCCTAACAAGCTTGTAAGAATTGTACTTAAACTCCCTCCTCATACTCATGCCTAGWTAAATAAAGGTTAAATATTTGTTTTAAATACTCATCTGGAGGTTGAGCATTTTAAACAGCTACAGGCTGTCTATCTGTGGGGGGGAAAAGAGCAGCATTAATTCAACTTTGTCTGGTCCAAAAAATGATCAAGGACTCAGCCCCCAGCTACCTATCCAACACYTTTTCATTTGTTAGAGATGTCCAGCAGTATAATACCAGAACCAGAGATTCCCAAGCTAGCACCAAAACCCGGGCCTGGTTTGAATGGCTGAGAGTCAGCGTCGCGTGGCGTCAACTGGGTCAACACCATGCCGACTTTGATGGTGTCGCAGGTTTGGGTTACGGTGATAAGAGCGTGGGCCGATCAAGGCAACTACAAGGCAGATGATTGAAATATTTTAAATGTATATTCTAGAGGGGAAGGGAGGGGAGAGCCCCACAACMTATTATGTACAGAATTTTGGTCGGTTGGTGTCCAAATTGGAAGTCACGTGGGATTCTGAGAAGAGTGCACATTGTGGTCGAGGCGCTCAATGTTCCAACGTTTTTTCTTCACTCCGTCGTCATCCTCATGTTAGATAAACCCCTAATCAGAACTTAATGCTAACTTTTGCTAATGTTCTGGGAATGTTCCCGGTTTGCTGGGAAGCATCTCTCTCACTCTCTCTCTCCATCTCTTTCTGTCTACCTCACTCCTTCTCGCTCTCTATCTCTTTATCTCTCTCACTCTCTGTCTCTGTATCTCTCTCACTCTCTGTATCTCTCTCGCTCTCTGTCTCTCTCTCGCTCTCTGTCTCTCTCTCGCTCTCTGTCTCTCTCTCGCTCTCTGTCTCTCTCTCGCTCTCTGTCTCTTCCTCTTTCGCTCGCTCTCTCTATCTCTCCATCTCTCCATCTCTCGACCTCTGCCTCTCTCTCTCTTTCTTTCCTTTGTTATTTTTTGCTGAATCATTCACTGGTCCTCTATGTGTTTTGATTTCCAGTGAAATATGAAACAAAGCATGAAATCCTACATGTGTGTGAAGATCGCAACATTTATAGCTCTGAAAGGTAATGGGAATAGACACTAATTCATATTCAATGTTCCAATGAGACTTCAGCTAAGAAAAGGTCCCAAATACCCTAATATTTGCTATGTGTGTTACTTCTTCATTAAAGGTATAGACTATGATTCACAAGGGGAATGTGTGGGGCCTACGCACAAAAATATGTGTGTTCCTCAAGGGTTCTTTGGGAAGGGTGATGGTTCTATGTGGAACCACAATGACTCAGAGAACCCTTTGAGCTCTTCGATGGTTCTTTACAGTTAGTGATGCTTAGAATGTAGGGGAGGCGGCTCATTAGAATATTTTGGGGCGTGGTTTTTGTTCACAGCTCTTTTTGTGCAACCGTGAGAGAGAGTGTCATTCCAGTTTATCTAATGTGTTGTGTTAGGCTTATTACATATTATGTATGGCTACGGCCAGTGACTGTGTCTTGTGAAAGACTCCCAAATGGTTTTGTGTTAATTGAGAACGGTTGACTAAATCAGTCTGTGGTTCTCAGTTCTCTCCTCAGGTAGCACACTGGATTCAACTTGTCAATTAACTCAATAATAGCACCTATGGAATGTGACCAGAATAGACAACCCTGTATGGTTCATCAAAAGGATTACAAAGAACCTTTCAGATAAAAAAATGATAGCACCAGAAAGGGTTCCGCCATAGTTACAAGCCAAGGAACCACTATCTGGTATTATTAAGAACCATTATTTTGTGAAGAGCTTCCCACCTCTGCTAGGTAACGGTACCAGTTTCTTATGCTTACGTTGTAAGAGGGGAGTTGTTGTTCTCTCACTCACTCACTCACTCACTCATAGCGAGGGACGGTGGGTTCTGGATGCTAGTGCAACAGAGTAGATGACTGGAGAAGAGGACCATGTCCAGAACCAGCTACTACCTCGGTGCATCCCAACAATGACACCCTATTCCCTGTATAGTTCACTAGTATGTGCGTTCCCTTATTCCCTGTATAGTTCACTAGTAGTGCGTTCCCTATTCCCTGTATAGTTCACAGTTAGTGCGTTCCCTATTCCCTGTATAGTTCACTAGTAGTGCGTTCCCAATTCCCTGTATAGTTCACTAGTAGTGCGTTCCCTACTCCCTGTATAGTTCACTAGTAGTGCGTTCCCTATTCCCTGATAGTTCACTAGTAGTGCGTTCCCTATTCCTTGTATAGTTCACTAGTAGTGCCGTTCCCTATTCCCTGTATAGTTCACTAGTAGTGCGCTACATAGGGAATAGGGTTCCATTTGGGAGCAGTCCTCCTCTCTGACCTCTCTGTCCTCTCACTACTCCACTCCTGTTACGGTGCGGCTATCTGCAGTGTCTCCCAGAGACTCCACAAAGCACCACGTGACATYCAGGACGGCAGGTAGCCTAGTGGTRAGAGCGTTGGYCTAGTAACCGAKAGGTTGCAAGATCGAATCCCRSAGCTGACAAGGTWKAKATCTGTWGTTCTGAACAAGGCAGWTAACCCACTGCTCCAAGGCTGTCATTGTAAAATAAGAATTTGTTCTTAACTGACTTGCCTAATTAAATAAAGGAAAAGACCACCTGACTGACCATTATCATGATTCCAGAGATTTAGCRACATACATACATACAGTATATCGGGGCTGTTTCCTTTGTCTGATCATGTGAATGCTGTTTTGAATTGTCCTTACAGAGGAAATACCCAGAAAATGTCATTGCGTCAACAAAACAAGTAGCCTCTCGTTGCACTGTATGTTTAGGTTTGGGGCATTTGAGGTACGAAACACAGCCGATGGAGACCAGCTGACCAACTCTGACTGTATTTGTACATATGTGCTGAACTTTCTTATGTTTTTTAAAAAACTGCTTTGATTCACAAGAGCAAGTAAGATTTCATATTTATTTATATTATAGACAATAAAACGGAACTTACTGTTACTCTTTTATTTATATTCTATTTGGACTCGTCCGTCAGAGGAAGACAGGGCCAAAAGAGGAAGGAAGTAGGGGGAGGGAGGGATGGAGAGTGAAAGAGCACAATGTGTGCCAGAGTCACCGTCTAGCTAACTCATTTTCCCCCTCCTGTCCCTGACGCTATTTCGGAGGATTGGCACAGGATGGCACAGGATGGCACAGGATGGCACAGGATGGCACAGGATGGCATAGTGGCATACCCCCACTGGGCAGCCAGATGATCAAGCCCTAAAGCTCAGTCCTCCTGAGCACCCAGGCCCTGTCACATAGCCCACATTCCCACAATCCACTTCTCTCCCGAGCCAGGCAATTGTGTCTGTAATATATTGATGTCCTCTCCACGGCCCTCGCTCACACTGACACTTCTGGTGACAATGAATGATATATTTCAAACGCGCCGCTCTTTTCCCTCTACGTCCTTACATGCATGTTGTGTTTTAACATGTTGTGTTAATATTTTTTGTTCAGTATAAATGTAGCATTACTGAGCTCTGAGGTTTATTGTCTCACAGAGGATGTGACAAAATACTGTTAGCAGATACGGTCTAAATGGATAAGAGTGTTCAACAACAATGTGGCCTCTAAGATCATCACTAAGCTAAGGATCCTGGGACTGAACACCTCCCTCTGCAACTGGATCCTGGACTTCCTGACAGGCTGCCCCCTTGTGGTGAGGGTAGGCAACAACACATTCGCTATAGCTCAGCCTTCCACACCATAGTGCCCTCCAAGCTTATCATTAAGCTGGGTCTTAACCCCGCCTTGTGCAACTTGGTCCTGGACTTCCTGACGGGCTGCCCCCAGGTGGTGAAGGTAGGCAACATTACCTCCATTACGCTGACTCACAACACGGGGGCCCCTCAGGGGTGCGTGCTCAGTCCCCTCCTGTACTCCCTGTTCACCCACGACTGTGTGGCWGCGCACGACTCCAACACCATTATTAAGTTTGCAGACGACACAATGGTGGTAGGCCTTGATCACCAACAATGATTAGACAGCCAATAGGGAGGAGTTTAGAGACCTGGCAGTATGGTGCCAGGACAACAGCTTCTCCCTCAACGTCAGCAAGARGAAGGAGCTGATCTAGGACAACGGGAAACAGAGGGCCGAGCACYCCCTCATTCACATCTATGGGGCTGTAGTGGAGCGGGTTGAGAACTTCAAGTTCCTCGGTGTCCACATCACTAAGGATCGATCATGACACACCAAGACAGTCGTGAAAAGGGCACGACAACATCTCTTCCCKTCAGGAGGCTGAAAAGATTTGTCATGGTCCCTCAGATCCTCAAAAAGTTCTACAGCTGCACCATCGAGAGCATCCTGACTGGCTGCATAACCGCCTCGTATGGCAACTGCTCGGCCTCCGACCGCAAGGCGCGCTCCCTGCCATCCAAGACCTCTATACCAAGCGGTGTCAGAGGAAGTCCCTAAAAATTGTCAAAGACTCCAGCCACCCAAGTCATAGATTGTTTTCTCTGCTACCGTACGGCAAGCGYTACCGGGAGCTCCAAGTCTGGTACCAAAAGGCACCTGAACAGCTTCTACCCCCAAGCTATAAGACTGTTGAACAGTTAATCAAATAGCTTCCCGGACTATTTACATTTGTATTTATTTATTTATCTTTACTGTTTTGCACTGGCTCTATGCACTCTCACTAGACTCTAACCACACACTCACACATACTACACTGACACTCCAACACACACACAAAACACACACACATGCATATTGTCACACACACACACACACACACACTTACACACTTTCACTCTTCACATATGCTGCTGCTACTCTGTTTATTATCTATCCTGATTTGCTTAGTCACTTTTACCCCTACCTACATGTACATACAACCTTAGTTAACTCAACTACCTGGTCCCCCCGGCACATTGACTCCATAGAAGTACTCCTTGTATATATTCTCGCTATTGTTACTTTATTGTGTTACTAATCTCCTTTTTTAATTTAGCAAATATTTGTCTTTTTAACTCTGCATTGTTGGGATTGGGCTCGTAAGTAAGCATTTCACTGTAAAGTCTACACCTGATGTATTCAGGCACATGTGACCAATAACATTGTATTCTGTTAGATCTGAGAGCTTGTAGTACAGCCTCTAAGTGATAGAAGAGGCACCATAGGTTTTGTTCATTGTTTTGTCTCCCGTATTGATAGTCTGAATGATACAACCCTCTCAGTATGTGGCTGGTCTGATGCGGTGAGTATAGAGTAAGCAGACTGGGAAACCCAGGAGAGGGTTAGGATGATGGGGTCAGATCAGACCCAGGAGAGGGTTAGGATTAGGTGTTAGCGAGGACAGGGACTAGGAGAAGGTTAGGACGATAGAGGACTTCAGGAGAGGTTTAGGCTTAGAAGTGAGAGGACTTAGGAGGAGGGTTAGGGTTAGGGCAGGGATAGGGACTAGGAGAGGGTTTCAGCGGTCTAGGCAGAGATAGGACTAGGGAGAGGCGTTAGGTTGTTGTAGGAGGAGAGGGACTTAGCGAGATGGGGTTAAGAGCAGACCAGGAGAGGGTTAGGGTTATGAGAGAGATGGGAGTAGCGAGAGGGGTTAGGGTATAGGGGATCAGACGTAGAGAGGTAGGTTTAGGAGGAATGGACTAATGAGAGGGTTAGGAGAGAGGTGTCGACTAGAGAGGGTAGGGTTGGGATCAGAGGACCAGGAGAGGGTTAGGGTTGGGGAGAGGGACCAGAGAGTGCGTCTTAGAGGTGGGAGAACCAGCGAGAGGCGTTAGGTTGGGAGAGATTACCAGGAGAGGGTTAGGGTTGGGCGAGAGATACCAGGAGAGGTTAGGGTTGGGGGAGATGGACCAGGAGAGGGTTAGGGTTGGGGGAGAGATACTCGGAGATGGGTGGAGGCGTTTGGGTGAGAGATACCAGGAGGAGGGTTAGGTTGTGGGGAGAGATA